>NC_091746.1:31605145-31670145 GCF_043380555.1 Nothobranchius furzeri
TAGCGATTTAAATGTGACCGTCTACATGACCAGAATCATGTCTTTTTTAAGGCTAGATTTTAAATAAATATTTGGTTACATTAAGATATTCAAATGTCAGTAAACAGCAGTTGATGCCACAAACATGCATAACATGCATCACACCTTTTCAAAACAAAAGCATCACACAGAGCAAGACTGTCTAATATAATTTTTTTTAATGAAGACCTTCAAAAACATTCTCCCCCTTGGTTGTTGTGGTATTGGTGGGGGGTGTTATGAGTCTTGCTCATTAACCCTTAAGGACCCGTGGTGACACAGGTGTCACAACACTAACGTCTGCAAAATAGATTCTTGAGTCAAATTATCAAGTTCAAAAACTCCAAGTGACATTCTATTTATACATATATGGAACACTATTCTACCTCTTTGTTTTATTTCATTTTTTCCTACATTTTGATGTATTTATTCCAATCTGTTTTCTATTTCAAAAGGGTTCTAAAGGGGTTAATATCCATGACTTGTGAACACCTCTTCTCTGATTGGCTAACAACAAGGACTCTTTTGCAGCCTTCTTTCTATTTTGGGTTAAAAAAATGCAGCTTTGATGTTTTGTCCCCACAAATAACACAGTCCTGAGCACATTCCACCCATCGACATAAATATATGGACAATGGGTTTCCCATAGACTCCAATAACAAGTTTTTCTGCTAAAACGGGAGGTGGCCACCACCGCCATTTTGACCGTGTCACAGGTTCCGTCAAGCCCAGACAATTCCATAAAAGGGAAGAGAGGAGGAGCTGAGGGTGGGGCTGTAAGGCTGGGATCAACTGACGACACCCAGTCGAACTACCTACAAGCTAACCTGAAGCTAACCCACAGCTAATGCGGAGGTGGGGGCTAAGCTAACGGAGGTAGCAACCTAGCTACAACCAGAGTTAACTGTGCACAACACCAGAGCTTCTGAGTCAGAGATACGCCGGGCTGACCGCTGGGTTGTGGAGGTCCCGGAGACCTCCACAAGCCGGCAGCCGCACAGCAGACAAGCGCCGCTGCGATCTGAGATGCGCAGAGCTGCCGCTGGGGAGAACCGGGTGGCAGGATTCCATCCCAGAGCTCCACAAGCCGTTAGCCCGCGCAGCACACAGAAGCCACGATCAGACAGAGATGCGCCGAGCTACGGGGAGATGTGGCGTATTTTGGTGGTTCTGGCTTGCCATAAAAACCAGCCGTCAGCCCGCGCAGCACACAGAAGCTGTGATCTGACAGAGATGCGCCGAGCTGCGGGGAGAACCAGCCGTCAGCCCGCCGTAGCACACAGAAGCCGCGATCAGACAGAGATGGACCGGGCTGCGGGGAGAAGTGGCGTATTTTGGCGGTTCTGGCTTGCCATAAGAACCAGCCGTCAGCCCGCGCGCAGCAAACAGAAGCCGCGATCAGACAGAGATGGACCGGGCTGCGGGGAGGGGATAATGGATCCAAGATGGCGGCGCGTGAACAACGCGACGCTCAGTGTCTCTCCAGAATCTGCTATTTAGCGGTTATTTATCTACTTTTAACCGGATTATTCATCCAGAATTGCTGTGCGTTGCTGACCTACAGCAGACAAGAGATTCTGGACTTCTGGACTTATAACTCCAACAGTTTTATCGCCGATCTCCGACTCATCCCAGAGATCTCCAGAACACCGGAGGCTGCCCCCCCCCCCCCCCCCCCCGGAAGTGCATGCAGACGGCGCCGAGAACGTAAACAAAGATGAGGTAGGCGCGGTGGGCTACGGGCCAAGCTAAGGCTAACACCACACCGGCTGCCTTTACCCAGTATCTTCCTCGCCAATGTCCGTTCTCTTGGCAAACAAAATGGATGAGATACGGCTCTCCATGACTAACAACAGACGGATAATGGACTCAAATGCCATGTTGTTTACCGAAACATGGTTGAACAACAGCTGCCCGGACAATGCTATCGAGTTAGTTGGACGCCACACACACCGAGCCGACAGGCTAGCAGATGACTCCGGCAAGACCAGAGGTGGAGGTTTGTGCATTTATATTAACAATGCTTGGTGCATGAACTCCACTACTACTGAGAGTCACTGCTCACCCAATGCGGAGTTTTTAACGGTCAAATGCAGACCTTATTATCTCTCCAGAGAGCTCACCTCGATCATACTTACTGCAGTGTATGTCCCCCCCGATGCTAATGCTAGGTTGGCCATGAAAGAACTTTCTGCAGCCATTAACAAACACCAGAATAAACACCCCGAGGCTGCTTTTATTGTTGCTGGCGACTTCAACCACACCAACTTAAAGACATTCCTCCCCAGATTCCACCAACATGTCTCTCCTGCTACACTAGAGGAGACAAGACTTTAGACCATGTTTATTCCAACTTGTTGCGAGGCAGAAGCCATCTGGCTCTCCACTTGACGTTCTGCCACCTCGTCTCTGGAAGGCTGCCTTTCCGTGCCTTGGCCCTTCACTTGGTCAGATTATCAATGGGAGCCTCAGCACAGGTGTGGTCCCAGCTGCTTTGAAAGCAGCAGTTATTCGGCCGACCCTGAAGAAACCTGGTGCTGATGTCTCTGTGATAGAAAATTACAGGCCTATCTCTACCCTGCCTTTTACATCTAAACTGCTTGAGAAAGTCGTTTATCAGCAGCTGGTCTCACATTTAGCTGACCCTGATCTGTTTGAGGTTTTCCAATCAGGGTTCAGGTCTGGCCATAGCACAGAGTCAGCTCTACTGAGGGTCCTAAATGACATCTATCTATCACTAGATCAGGGAACATCTGTGGTGCTTCTGTTGTTAGACCTGACAGCAGCCTTCGACACAGTGGACCACGTGATTCTACTCGATCGCTTGGAACGATGGGTTGGGATCAAAGGGTCAGCTCTGGATTGGTTTAGATCGTATCTCCACAACAGGACATTCTGTGTTAAACTGGGTGATGTTTTTTCTTCTTGGGAGGGGCTCCGCTGGGGGGTCCCGCAGGGATCGATCCTTGGTCCTCTTTTGTTTGCCATTTATCTGCTACCTCTGGGGTCAATCTTTCGTAAACATGGCCTATCATTCCATCTGTATGCTGACGATTGCCAGATTTACTCTCCATTGTGTCAGGAGAAAGGTCACTCTATCCAGTCCTTTGTCTCCTGTGTTAACGAGGTGAAGTCTTGGCTAATGGCCAACGTTCTGCATCTGAATGAGGGAAAGACAGAGCTCATTGTTTTTCACCCCAACAGGAGGAATGTGGATCGTTATGCTGATCTTGGCCCTCTTTCTCCATACTCAAAACCAGTTGTTACCAGTTTGGGGGTGAAACTTGATGCAGGACTTAAATTTGATGCTCACATCAATTCTGTGATCCGGTCCAGTTTCTTTCACCTGAGACGCCTTGCAAAAATCAAGCATATGCTGTCAACAGCCCACCTGGAGCGGGTACTGCATGCCTTTGTAATTTCTAGGCTTGATTACTCCAGCTCTCTCTACGCAGGGTTGTGTCAGTCATCACTGTGTTGCCTACAGGTTGTGCAGAACAGCGCAGCCAGGTTCCTGACTGGGACCAGGAAACGGGACCACATCAGTCCGGTTCTGGCCTCCCTGCACTGGCTTCCGGTTTGCTATCGCTCACAATTCAAAATCCTCGTCTTTGTTTATAATTTCTTCCAGGGTGGTGCTCCCCCCTATCTGGCCACTCTCCTGAACAGACATTCCCCATCACGCGCTCTGCGCTCCTCTGACCAAGGCCTGCTCGCTGTCCCTCGGTCTAGGTGTCGTACTCGCGGGGACCGGGCTTTCTCAGTCCTAGCACCGTTACTCTGGAACCAGTTGCCACCCTCAGTTAGGCTGTCCCCTTCTCTGCCAGTCTTTAAGAGTCACCTAAAAACACACCTCCTCCGCTTGGCGTTTCCAGAACATGTTTGATTATGGCCCTCTATTATGTTGAATTTATTTCACAGTTTTCATTGGTTCACTCAATCCATTGTTTTACACATTTGTCCTGTACCAGAATGTTTCATCTATTTTATAATTTGTATTTTGTAATTTGAATTGCTTTTATTGTTGATTTATTCACTATATTTACCTACAACTGAACCATGTTCAGCGCTTTGGGCTTCCTGACAGGGTTGCGGAAGGCGCTTTATAAATAAAGCTTTGACTGATTGATTGAACTTGGCTGGAGCCTACAAAGCAACTCCCCTCCCCCACATTGGACAATCGGACCATCTCTCCCTGTTCCTCACACCTCGGTATTCACCACTCATCCAACGTGTGAAACCTGCTGTGAGGACAATTAAAGTGTGGTCAGAGGGGACAGACGCGGTGCTCCAGGACAGATTTAAAAACACAGACTGGAATATGTTCACCAACACAGACCTGGACCAGTACGTCTCATCTGTCCTGGATTACATCTCCGTAACCACAGACAGTGTCACCACCCAGAAAAGGATCACCATGTACCCCAATCAGAAGCCTTGGATGAACCGGGATGTTTGTCTCCTACTGAAGGCCCGCAACACCGCTTTTAGGACAGGAGATGCACACGCCTACAGTACAGCCAGGGCTAATCTAAAGAAGGGCATCAAAAAAGCCAAACACCATTACAAAAAGAAGATAGAAGAACACTTCTCCAACTCCAACCCCCGACGCATGTGGCAAGGACTCCAGACCATCACAGACTACAGGATCACCAAACCCTCCCCTGCATCCTCTGATGTTTCCTTCCTCAACGAGCTCAACAACTTTTATGCTCGTTTTGAGCGAGGGAACCTCACAACCACAACCATAACAGACATGACGCCAGACCAAGGCCGGATTAACCATATGGGCAACTGGGCAATTGCCCAGGGCCCACGAACTCTAAAGGGCCCAGGGCAGCAAGGGCACGAGCAAAATACTGTAGGCATATCTGTAATCTCCCGCTTTATATTAAACTAGGGTGACCGTACATCCCGTTTTCCCCGGACATGTCCACTTTTCACTCTCTGTCCGGGGCGCCCGGACTGCGGGTTCTTGTATTGATGAAAATGTCCGGATTTTCATCCAGGAGCAGGGATCGAATTATGGGGGAGCTGGATATCCTACACATCCAGGGGAGCCGGAAACAAGTTTTCTACCTATATTACATCATTTATGGACTCTTCTGAGCAGAGAGCACAGAGAGCGGCACAGCGCTGCGTTGTTGCGCAGCGCTCCAGGCTGCTGCGTCCAGCGCACGGTCCATTCTCAAAGTGGCACAACTAAAAACCTATAATTAGCACACGATCGTTCATGTCCGCTCATGTTCTCTATTTTCTGTCTTATTTGTGCCTGAAGCGCTCTGCTACTGCAGAGCTCATCACCTGTGCTGTGCGGTGCTGCGGTGATTTCACCTCACTGACGCAGCATCGAAATGCACTCTCCGCTTTGCGGTCAGGAGATCTTTGATCTGCTCAGAAGTAACTGATGAGGTGAAAAAGTAAGAATCCAGGCAGCAGATTTTCTGGAGAGTTTAGAGGAGACGCAGGAAGATGAGAGACAGACAGGACAGGAAATAGTTCAATAAAAACAAGAAAACAAAGTAAAATGTAGGTAGATTTATCTCCACTACACGTTTTTACCTGTATAAAACAATAAGTTACACACATGTCATATTTATACATCTGATACAATTCAGATCACCTTCAAAACTCAGTCACACACCCAGGGCCGTTTCAAGACATTTTGGGGGCCAAGGCAAAATGCCCCTCCATAACTGGGCTCCCAGAAGCCTCTGTGTAATTCATACCCTCTCCAGCAGTGTTAGTTATATGGTGTTTATAAAAGCCCCTCAGACATTACTGACATGTTCTAATATTATCAGATGAAAAACTAAATTATCAGACATGCTGTCTCATCTGCTGCTTTTCTACACTTGCTAAAAGTAACAAAACCATCTGAAAGCCACTATTTGTGGATTCTCTGAAAGTTTCCATGGAGTGTGTGACAACTTATTTTATCATTGATCCTATCGTCTAATCTCACAGCTGAAACAAGCATCCTTAATAATCTGTGCACAGGAAGCTTACCGATGCTGTAGTAAAACAAAAGGTATAATAATTTATTATTAATAAAACCTTGTTGCAGCACTAAAGCAGAAAAATGAGATTTAGCAAAAAATATGCTAAATATTTATATATGAATTGTTTTAGAGCCCTTTTATTGGCAGAATCTGATATTAATTTAGTTCTTACAAAAAATGGGTCCCAGCGTGGATTGTGTGGCGTTGCCATAGTGTGACGTCATAGGCACAGATCCCCTGTCCTCTTGTTTGGAAATGGAAATATGGTCACCCTATATTAAACAAACTGTCCACCCGAGCTTTTGCGCTGCACAGACGCTTCGTTGCCTATGACTGAACGTCAGTTGAGAGTCAGTCTCGTGCAGACTGACCGATGAAGAGAGGGCCTCAAGTTAAGACCCTCTCCTCATTGATCAGTCCACACAAGGTGGGTCAAAGGTTACCCTGAGCGGGTTACGTGATACCAGGCATTCAAGTATTGAGTATATTTACTGCATATTACAGTAAAATAGTCTGTATGTGACCATATTATAGTGATTCTTGGGTAGTGATGATGGGGCCCTTGAATATTGTTGCCCAGGGTACAACAAAGTGTTAATCTGGCCCTGCGCCAGACCACCAACCTCTGACTCTCTCCCCCACCGATGTTCGAGCGGTGCTGAGCAGGATCAATGTGCACAAGGCTGCAGGCCCTGATGGCATCCCTGGGCGTGTTCTCAGAGCGTGCTCTGGGGAGCTCGCAGGAGTGCTCACAGACATATTCAATCTGTCCTTGGCCCATGCTGTGGTACCGGCCTGCTTCAAATCCACCTCCATCGTCCCGATGCCCAAAAACTCCAACCCAGCTAGCCTCAATGACTACCGCCCGGTAGCACTCACCCCCATCATCACTAAGTGCTTAGAGCAGCTGGTCTTGGCACACTTCAAATCCTGTCTCCCCCCCCACCCTGGACCCCCACCAATTTGCATACCACCAGAACAGGAGCACAGAGGATGCAGTCTCCATCGCACTGCACTCTGTCCTCTCACACCTGGACAACACCAACACCTACGCCGGACAACAACAACACCTATGCCAGAATGCTGTTTATAGACTTCAGTTCAGCATTCAATACAATCCACCCCTCACAACTCATCAGGAAAATAACAGACCCGTGGATCAGTTCCCTCACCTGCAAATGGTTACTGGACTTCCTGACCAACCGCCCTCAACATGTCCGACTGGATAACCGCTGCTCACCAACAATCACAATGAACACTGGTGTACCACAAGGCTGTGTGATGAGCCCTTTCCTCTACTCCCTTTTCACCCACGACTGCAGACCTGCTGATGGTTCCAACACCATCATTAAGTTTGCAGATGACACCACGGTGATTGGCCTCATCAGGGGCAACGATGAGACCGCCTACAGGGAGGAGGTGGACCGTCTGACTGAGTGGTGCGACACAAACAACCTGCTGCTCAACACTGAGAAGACTAAGGAGCTCATCGTGGACTACAGGAGGAATGCTGACCCACATCCACCCATCCACATTAAGGGGACGGCAGTGGAGCGTGTGAGCAGCTTCAAGTTACTGGGAGTCCACATCTCCGAGGATCTCACCTGGACTACCAACTGCTCCAAGCTGGTGAAGAAGGCTCACCAGCGCCTCTTCTTCTTGAGGACTCTGAGGAAGAACAACCTGTTCTCGGACATCCTGGTGAACTTCTATCGCTGCACCATCGAGAGCATCCTGACCAACTGTATAACAGTCTGGTATGGGAACTGCTCCGCCTCGGACCGGAAGGCGTTGCAGAGGGTCGGGAAAACTGCCCAGCGCATCGCCGGAGCACCACTTCCTGCCATAAAGGACATCTACAGGTAGCGGTGTCTGAAAAGGGCAGGGAAAATCATCAGAGACCACAGTCACCCATCACATGCACTGATCACCCTGCTGCCCTCTGGGAGGCGCTACAGGAGCCTCCAGACTAAGACCACCAGGTACCGGAACAGTTTCTTCCCCACAGCTGTCAGTCTCCTGAACTCTGCCTCCTGACATATGACCCACGTTAAACTCATGGACTGCTTGTATTAACTACAGCCTGTACATACTTATATAGAATATTCATAACATACTTCATACCGTGTACATTATAACATACATAATAGATGCATTTCTGTAATATACTTACACATCTATATTATTGCTAACATTTATTGTAATACATCTATATCATGGCTAAAGCACTTCTGGATGGATGCAAACTGCATTTCGTTGCCCTGTACCTGTACATGTGCAATGACAATAAAGTTGAATTCTATTCTATAAGGGTGGAAAACATCGGTCTCCCGAGAGCTCCACAAGCCGATAGTGGGAACCCAGCTCCACCAACATGTTATATTTCAACCCATTTTCTAAAGTGCAGCATTATGTTAAAAGCACTGGGTTTTACCCTATTACATTTACATTTCATGGTTAAACAGTACATGTTAAAATCTAAGCTCAGCTCGGCAGTGACCTAAAATACATAAATATAATTTTACTTACCGACAATAATGAAGTGGAGACTCCTTGGACGCTCTATTAGTGCAATTAATGCCACAGCAAGTCATTTTGTCCAACAATTGCACAAAAAAATATCCAGACCGAGGCTCTACTGAGGCCTTTCCCCGAGCTAGCTCTGTGGTCACGTGGGTCTGATGCTCATTAATTATACAGAATTTTAGGCTTTTAATACACTTAAACAGAAGAGTGAGAAAAACATTCACCCCCCTCAGAGTTGTCATGAGTGTAAACTAGATCATTTAAACCTAAAACATGTTCTGGTACCAGGCTGTAAACATGTTTATTTCTGCTGTGAAATTGGTATTTTTAACATGGGAGTCAATGAGGATTTGCTCGCTTCTGACACCAGCCCCTAGTGGATGAGGGTGGAACTGCAATTTATTTCACTTCCGGGTTTGACTCAGTTTTAGAGCTGCATTGTGGGGGCTTGGTTCCGCCACGCAGTTGCTAATGCTAACAGTTAGCTTATACTAGTCGACACATTCTCTGCTCTCTATTCCCCGTTGGAGGTTCCAAGCCATGGTGGGTGGAGCCATGAATACTCATTTTGTTGTTGTGTCCTTGGGCAAGACGCTTCACCTACCTTGACTTGCCTGTCTGTACACCCCAGGGCAGCTGCGGCTACATCGTAGCTCATCATCACCAGCGTGTGAATGTGTGTGAACGGATGAATGATTCACTCTAGTGTAAAGCGCTTTAGGAACTGAGACACAACTTTCCAGCACCAGTTTTATTGCACACAGACCAGATGAAAAATGGTTTACATCTTTAGCTTTTTGGCCTACAGTTTGTCAAACACTGAAACAAAATGTTCAAAAACATTAGAAATATGCAACAATAGTCAAACCGGCTAAAATTTGATTTTGTCTTGTCTCTTTTACTTCCTCATCGGAACCAGATAATTCATAGAAAACAATTTAAAAGAAACACTTCCTGTTGAGGTTTTTATGTGTTTTTCATCCGATGTGTCACCACTGCGTGGATTGTTCAAAATTTTGCATTTGTCACGAATTTCTAAATAATTGGCCCATTCGTTTCTTTGAAAAAGACCAAACCAGAGCGTTCCAAAGAACGGCAGAAATGGTCAAACTTGAGTCCGTTGTCTTTGTGGGAAGTTTTTGTGTCTTACAGACAGAATCTGCAGAAGTGTGTGTGTGTGTGTGTGTGTGTGTGTGTGTGTGTGTGTGTGTGTGTGTGTGTGTGTTGCTTTTATTGGACTAGTCTGTTTGCTCCAGTCACTCAGGTAGAGTCTTTGCAGCTTTAGAGAGTTATTTAGGCCCAGCTGCTGACAAACCGCTCTGACTCATCCTCCTAGATCTCACAACCCATTGTAGCAGAGAAAAGAAGGAGTGGCGGGTGGAAATCCACAACAGCCTTCATGGTGTCTAAACACACACATGCCCTCACACCACTGTCTGAAAACACACCAGGCTTACAGACAACACCGAGTTGTTTGAGTTCCTGCGGGGGTGAATCTGTGGTATTTTCTACGTTTTAACATTTGATTATTATGACAGACGTTTTCAGTGTGAGCCAGCCAGTTTTTCTTTAATCTCACCCTGTCTTTGAGAGGAGTTCCCCTTTGACGCTGAAAAGCCTTTATTTAAGGACGAGGAAGAGTCTGAATGACAGAAAAGAGACATTTGTAGATTTGAGTTCGTTTGCTTCAGCCGACGTCTCGGTGAGGGCTGCTAAACTGGCTCTGGGCCAGTTTCTGTTTGGGTTCAAACCAGGAGTTTCTTTCTAGTCGACAGTAAACCCCACGACTGCTGTGGCTGCAACGTATCTCATCATCATAAGTGTGTGAACGGGAGAATAACGGATGTGTTGTAAAGCGCTTTGGGGGGTTAAATAACCAATCAAATCAATCAATCAGAGCTTTATTTATAAATAAACCTAGAAGATGTTATATAAATACAGGCCATTTACCTTTGGACGATAACTCAAATGCGTAGCTCAAACCAGTTAACAGTGCAGCTTGTTGGTGACTGACACATTAAATAGCTGATGGAATTTAGGAAACAATAGTGCACAAAACACACCCTCATCCACCGCAAACTAGGTAAAAACCATTGTGATGGATGGATCGCTGTCAGGCAGGCTGAACATTAGATAAGAACACGTCGAGTTCATTTGCTTCCAGCATCGCAGCGGGACCTGCGACGTGACTATTATGTAGCGTACATCACAATTTTGGTGCTCAAGCGTAACATCATGTTGTTCATTTTCTAAAATCAGGAACCTCAGGAGCTTGTAGTAGCAGAAGAAATGTGGAATGCTGCCGTCGCTATGGCAACTCTGTCTCCCTATCCCAGCCTGGGCGGGACTGCAGGCTGTGAAGGCCACCAAATAGTTTCCAGGAGTCACTGTGCCCTCCAAACCCCAACAACCTCCCTCCCCTGTCCAGACTGAGGTGACGTGTGCTGCTTGTCGTGGCTGCATGCACTGATTTGTGGAGAGTCCCATCCCACCACCCCACCTAGTGGACACTTATGTTTTGTTGTCTGAAGTCTGTTGCATTTCTGTCTGAGGTGTTTTTTTTGCAGAGCAAAGCTGCCCTCCTGGTGGAGGGTAACTCTGAAGTGCCTCTTTTTCCCTCCACCTGAACCAATCCTCATGTAGCCCTCTGATCTCTATTAAGGTAGCGCGACTCAGGGTTGCGAATGACCACAGTCACCAATTCTTGTCACGTGTCTTGTCCATGTGTGTCTGATCTCTGAATTGTGTGTACTGAAACTCTAATTTCCCTCTGGGATTAATAAAGTATCTTTGAATTTGAATTGAATTTGAATGTGGAGGATACACACACGACCACTACAGCCTGGCTCCACCTCCTCCACCTCATACTAGGTACCAGACTGGTCACACTTTCCTGTGGAATGACATCACATTTCTTAAAAGCATGGTGATGTTGGTTATTTCAGCTCATACAGCATGACTAAGCTGCTCCGAGACAGAAGAAATATTTTATCGAGTCTGTTTTCTGTACCGAAATCTGCAGACTTGGCCCTCGGCTGCTGTTCCAAGTACAGCAGTTGGCTTTTGTCCTACGGCTAAGTGACAAACTAATTTCAAGAAAAAGTCACAGATGAAGTTCGGTCCTGAGTATTAGTGTTTTGCTGTTCAGATTATTATAGTTATTATTGAATTGACCTAGTAACTCATCGATTTTTACTAAAACGAAAGAACACATTTTTATAGCACCTCAAAGTAAATATCACAAGGCGCTTCACGTGAACGAAAAATGTAAAATATAAAAAGGATTTTTGATAATTATTTTACACAGTTGTGGTTAAAAGTATAAGAAAAGAGAAAAATCAGTGGAATTGGTAGAAAGAGCAGAGTAAGGAGATGGTGGTGATGAAGGTCACACCAAAGCCAGCCCGAACAGGTGAGTTTTCAGCTGCTTTTAAAGGAGACCACTGAGTCCACTGATCTCAGGCCCAGAGGGACAGAGTTCCAGAGTCTGGGGGCCACAGCAGTAAATGATCTGTCACCTTTGACCTTTAGCCTGGTCCTGCACAACCAGTAGGCTTTGGTCACTGGACCTCAGGGACCTGCTGGGTCAGACTTGTGACCAAGTCCAGTAAACATTACAGAAGAAATAGTAATAATTAGGGATGTCCCGATCAGGTTTTTTTGCCCTCGAGTCCGAGTCAATTGATTTTGAGAATCTGCCGATACCGAGTCCCGATCCGATACTTTCGATACATAATAAAAAAAATAAAGAAAAAGAAACAGTTCCGGAATGTTCCTTATTTTTTATTTACTTACCTTTTATTTAAATTTTTAACAACAGGTCACTTCTGTGAAGTAGCTTGAACAACCAAGTAATAAATAACATAAATTCTTCACTTTTGGGCTTCATTGCAAATATAAAAAGTCGTCATCGTCGTCTTCCTCCGCTTATCCGGGTCGCGGGGGCAGCATCCCAACTAGGGAGCTCCAGACCGTCCTCTCCCCGGCCACCTCCACCAGTTCCTCCGGCAGGACCCCAAGGCGTTCCCGGACCAGATTGGAGATGTAACCTCTCCAACGTGTCCTGGGTCGACCCGGGGGCCTCCTGCCGGCAGGACATGCCCGAAACACCTCCCCGGGGAGGTGTCCAGGAGGCATCCTGACCAGATGCCCAAACCACCTCAACTGGCTCCTTTCGATCCGGAGGAGCAGCGGTTCTACTCCGAGTCCCTCCCGAATGTCCGAGCTCCTCACCCTATCTCTAAGGCTGAGCCCGGCCACCCTACGGAGGAAACTCATTTCGGCCGCTTGTATCCGCGATCTCGTTCTTTCGGTCATTACCCAAAGCTCATGACCATAGGTGAGGATTGGGACGTAGATCGACCGGTAAATCGAGAGCCTGGCTTTCTGGCTCAGCTCCCTCTTCCCCACGACAGATCGGCTCAGCGTCCGCATCACTGCAGACGCCGAACCAATCCGCCTGTCGATCTCCCGATCCCTCCTATCCTCACTCGTGAACAAGACCCCGAGATACTTAAACTCCTCCACTTGAGGTAGGACCTCTCCCCCGACCCGGAGTTTAATATAATATAATATAAAAAGTCTAATATAAAAGCAGATAGCACTTCAACTTAAAACACCTGGCAGGGGTCTATTTTGCCTCAGCCCCAAAATGCTTAGATACGCCCCTGGGCATGGGACGGAGTTTTGAAGGTGATCTGAACTGTATCAACGATATGAATACTACATGCTGATAGGTTATTGCTTCGTACAGGTACACACGTGTAGTGGGATCAATCTACCTACATTTTATTTTGTTAAGAACTTTGTTTTGTTTTCTTGGTTTTTATTTTCCTGTCTTCCTGTCCTGTCTGTCTCTGATCTTCCTGTCCTGTCTGTCTCTGATCTTCCTGTCCTGTCTGTCTCTGGTCTTCCTGCATCTCCCAGTCCTCCAGAAAGACTCCTGCCTGCTTCCTTCTTTTTCACCTCACAAGTCACTTTTTAACCAGCAGATCAAACTGATCTATTGACCGCTAAAAAAGCGGAGTGTGCGCCGCGCTGCCCGGCTGCACCAGTGACGAGCGCTGCAGCGCGAGCGCGTCCACACGTCATGCTCAAACACAGACAGAACTTACCAGAGAGAAGATGAACGGACACGAATGACTGTGTGTTAATTATATATTTTTGGTGACGCCACTTAGAAACAGAAAACGTTAATGTGCAACACGTTCTCACTCCCAGCGCGTCAAAAACAAACGCTTGGTCAGCCACCGTCCACGTCAGACCCCCGACGCCAAAGGTGCCCTTTTTCGTTACTTATGTGTGAAAAGGGTTTTTTCCCTTATTTGACTGCAGATCCCAACGCAGCGTTACACTGACACGATGGGATGTCCCCAGCCAGGACACCAAACAAGCTCATTGTACCTCACCTTAACCTTATCCTCTTATGTAACCTTCCCCTCACCCCTATCCTAACCTTAACCATCTTGCTAGCTAACACGTTAGTGATGTGTCGGTCGCTCTAAAAGCCGGCTCTATGAAGTGAACGGAGGGAGCCACCTCGTGATTGGTCGAGTTTGGACCGAGCCAACGTGAGGGGGAGGTTTCAACTACCACGGTGGAGGTTAAAAGTAGAGGGTATGTGTAACCTCCCCCTCGCCAGATGGTATGTTCTAACGTTCCCCTTGGGCGGCAAATACGAAAATTCACAGTCAGACTCTGACTGTCAGAGTCAGAATGCACGGGAAACAAATGCTTGATCGCAGTGAGAGTAACGTTTTAGGTAGCAAGAGGGTTAAGGTTAGGAGGAGGGAGAGGGGAAGGTTATAAATAGTGAAACGTTAAGGTTTAGGTGCGGTTAAACGAGCTGGTTCGGTGCCGCATCAGCGGATATCTAATCACGTCAGTTTTACGCTGCGTTGGGATCTGCAGTTACAAAAGGAAAAACCCCTTTTTGCACATAAGTAACGAAAAAGGGCACTTTTGGCGTCTGGGGTCTGACGTGGAGGGTGGCTGACCAAGCGCTTGTTTCCGACGCTTAGGGTGTGAGAATGTGTTGCACTGTGGCCGTGTGCAGAACGCAGCTGGAGTTGATGAACAATTAGAGTCCATATAAATCATACAATACAGGTAGAAACTGGATCTCTTTGTGCTCCTTCTGGGTGTGTAAGCTAAGGACATCAGGGGAGCCTGACAACCTTTAAGGAGAACCAAGTTGCTCTCCTGTAATTTGAACCCAGTATCCGAGTCCGGATCGGGAAGTAAAGCCCGAGTCCCGATCGAGTCTGAAACCATGTGATCGGGCCGATTTCCGAGCATGTGATCGGATCGGGACATCCCTAGAATAATGGACTTGCAGTTGTCCAACAGACACAGAAACTAGAAATTCATCCACCCATCATGTTGGGTAATTTTATCAATCCAAGATTACCTTAAGCCGGGCGGACACTGTGCGACTTTTTCACTCGTAGCACTCAGCTTCAGCTCAAACTGTACGACTTCCTCGCAGGGCAGATCTCACGAGTCGTGTGCTCACACTGCACGACCCAGTTCTCGGATGCGACCTGACTGCTCACACTGTACGTCTGGTAGCGACACGTCGGACCTAAAAATATGCTAAAAATAGCAGTTTTTACTCAACACGTCAGACTTTTTTGTCTTGTTTTGCCTGTTGTCCTTCGGGAGTGCTGCAGGAGGACACACAGGGATTTATGGGGGTTGGATGAGGAAAACGAAATAAAGAAAGTAAATCTGTGTTTAGTGATCAGTTTAATTTGACATGAACACGACAAACACGCTTTCTTGACGATCTTTGTGAGTAAAAAAAAGTGTAGAAACAAAAACGAACAGCGTGTGTTATTAGGGAAATAGCGGGCGAGCGGTGTTGATGCAGGATTGCGCATGCGCCGTGAGCGGTTCTGGTACTTTTTGGGTCGCAGCTGCTCGCAGCGCCGGTTCAACAGTGAGATACCCTCACGAGGGACGAGCGAAATATTAAACACTCCAGAAGTCCGTGCGACCTCACGACTGCTGATCGGCAGCTGGTCACGTGGTGTTAATCGCCTCTCGTAACCCCCTGTACACTACACGACCGCTCGGCGCTAAACTCGCCCCGATGTCGTGGATTCTCGCACGACTGGAAATCGGCTCAAAAAAGTGAAAAAGTCACACAGTGTACGCCCGGCTTTAGGGAAATCCAGGGAGTCTGTTGCTTCGTTTTCTGCTGTTTCTGGTTTTTCTTCAAATTTCCAAGACAAATTTTACCTGAAGAAGGCGTTGGTGCTTGATCTTATCTCTTATTTGATGAATTTACAGTTAAATCTGTTGGTTTCAGAGGAAAAGGGAACTGAGCTCATCTTTGTAGAGTCGGGCTGTACGTTTGGTGAGGCAGTGTGAAGCAAGCCGGGCCGTCTGCTGTTCCGGTCCACTCGAGGGAGTTTGAGTGTCTGGATGCTGAGATTTTATCCGACAGCTGAAATGTTCCACCAGCTGAAGCCGCCTGCTGTAGTGTCTCTGACTTATGAGTTAATGATTCCATTTTTAGACGGCATTAGTCACCCCCAGGCCCACGCCTTGTAAATTACAACTTCAACTCAGACATTTGTCTGACTTTTAGGTAACAGCGTTAGCCTGATATGAAATGACAACAAAAATGTAAATGAAAGATCCTGAAACTACTCAGTCAGGAGCTGCAGGGAACTTGAATGCAGGAAGTGGGGAGTGGTGGAGCAGGAACTGTTTGCTTTGTGGTGCGTTCAGTGCCCTCCCCCTCTGCTATTAGCATGGGCAACTCCCTCTTGAGTGTCGGCATTTAGTGAATCTGAGCCAGCGCATTCAGCGCTCTACCAGGCAGAGGGAAAACAGCCACGCAGGCAGGCAGAGGACACACTGACAAACTGAAGGAACATTTTGTGGGTAAGGAGTACCGGTGTCGACAGCATTCCCTTATCCAGTTTAACGGAACTGAATGATTCCAAGTTCTGGCTGCTGTTTCAGGATGTGTCCTCACTGGTGAAGCATTTGTCTTGTTGATATTTGAGTAACTCGCTCTGTGTCTTTTCCAGGCTTCTGGGACTCTGCCCTGTGCAGTCAGCCACGCTCCTCCCCCCACCCCCGCCGCCCTCTGAGCCGGACCCTCAGCCCTAAGCGGACCAACAGGAACGAGGAGGTCGAAGGGTCGCGGCAGCGTCAAACCGCCACTCACAGTGACAGCGCGCCTCCCACCCTGCTGCCCCACACTCCTCCACCATCCTCTCACGGCAAGGGGAGTTACTCCGGCGGACCCCTTTGTTTTGTTAACCCCCTTTTCCTGCAGACTCACCCCCACAGCTGGGAAGACGACCCACCTTTAGGCTCCAAACCAGAGAAAACGGCAGAATTAAAGCCGGTGGGCAGCGGCCAGAGCGACGAGTGCCACGGGGATCAGAACAAACTTAAAGGCAAATCACGCCCCCCTCCTCCTCGCCCTCCACCCCCTCGCTCAATGCTTCGTCGCCGGCCCACTCCACCTCCACCCGGGCCCGCACAGGCTACCAGCAGACCAAAAAGCATGCCGGAAGCCGTGATCACCAGGCCGCCGTCGTCCAACAGACGTCCAGCACCACCTCGACCATCAACAGGTGTCAAATCAAGCAGTCCATCCAAAAGCAGCACCTCACCAAACCCGCGGCCTCCACGACCTCAGAAACCTGATCTGGAAGCTCTCCGCTGCCACATTGCTCTGGATGATGAGACCATCGCCAAGGCGCTGTCCCGGGCCAACCTGCCCCGCTGCCAGCCTCCACCTGCGACTGAGAAACCATCAGAGATCAACTCAGAGTGTCCAGCAGGTCGCGAGAGGGGACGCCAGCGGCTCAGTGACATGAGCATGTCCACGTCGTCCTCTGACTCCCTGGAATACTCTCGGTCCCCCGGGTACTCTCTGGATCTGGCCCCAACGCCCTCCCAACTCCACCAAGACCCGGTGGAAGACAGCAGTGAAGATGATGCGGATGGGGAAGATGAGGAAGACGAGGACTACGGTGTTGGTCTGGAGGCGGACCTCGAAACTCGACTTCGTCCAGTCCTTAAATCCCGTAGGCGCCGAGTCGGCGTGAGTCTGAGCGGGGGGTCATTTGACCTGCCCAGGTCTCTAAAGGGACGCTTCAGTAAGGTGAGCGGGATGCTGAGTTCCCTCATGACCCCGGAGAAACGGACCGTCAAACGGATCGCCGAGCTGTCCCGGGACAAGAGCTCATACTTTGGCTCCCTGGTTCAGGACTACATCAGCTTTGTTCAGGAGAACCGGAGCTGTCACACCTCAGGGATGGACTTCCTGCAGACTGTCAGACAATTTATGACCCAGATGAAGGCTTACCTGTGTCAGAGCTCGGAGCTCGACCCCCCCATCGAGTCGCTCATACCAGAAGACCAGATCGGTGAGTTGTACTGGGGCTTCAGGCACCTCTTGTTTTCCTGCCTCCGTGGGAACATCATGTCATGTTCTGCTTATGTTTTTTCTCTGGCTGTTCGCTGCTCAACACGTTTTCTTCCTCGAAAACTTAAACTAAAAAGTAGCTTCCTTGGAAAACGTAAAAACGGTTTGGAAATCACACCTGAAGGTGAAGTTCACCACATTTTTGGAACTGCACCAAAAAATAATCTGGTGTTCAGAAGGAAACAGTTCTGGGTTAGACAACCTGTGACCCGGTTTGGGTAAATCATCTCATCAAGTCACTCGGAAAAACTTTATAAAACACTAAAATGCAACAACTTGTTGGTGTCAGCAGACATTAAGACGGGATGATTTTATGCAAAATATTAAGCCACCCTTTCAGTGTAAAAGCCCCTCGAGCCAAGACCTTTCAAACTATCTTGTTTTTATACAAATCTTAATCGGAGTGTTTCACTTCCTGATGTTGTGGACCAGAGCGGACTCGCTCTGCACGAATATATGCGTTTGCACACTTCTCACATCCCTTGCTCATTGTAAACAATAACAGTGAAGCTTTGTTCCCACTCAGGGACGTGATTTATTCTAACGCTGCTGAAATCCACTCGGATAATAAAACTCTTCATGGTTTTCCTTCTGGAAGGAGGAGGGAATAGGAATCCTGTTTCAGGCTTTCATTCGTCTCTGATTAAATGTCCATCAGGACGTTTTTGAAGGAAAAGTTGCTTCGGTGGAGTATCTCTTCACACGAAGACCAGGGCGTGCGTTGATGCTAAGATGTGTGACCTTTTCAGTGAGGAAGCAGGAAGACCAGGAGGTGTTTATAGATTGTCATGCTTCAGGTCATATCTGGAGGAGAGGAAGGATGTGGATGAGGAGGAAATGTTTCCTAATTCAGGCTGTAGGAGGACACGTTCAGTTTTCTTTGACTTCTTTCGTCTCTGCGTGTTTCTGTGAACTTACTGAGCCCGAGCACACTTTCTGATCAGTTTTTATCTCAGACGAAATCTGATTATAAACGCGGCTGAGTGAATAATGGAAATGAGGTGTTCTGGAGAGAACTAGGAAAACCAAAGAGGTTGGGTTGGGTTTGTAAACGCCCCTAGGCTTCCTGCTGCTAACGAACAGACAAGCACATTCCTGTGGAAACCCACAGCACCTGTACAGACGTGAGGAGGGCTGTCGTGTTCATGGAAGTGAACTGAAATCCTCCTGAACTTCCATCAAATTCTTCTGACTCACCATGAAGAGTCTCTTAGTACTAAAGTGATGTCTGCACATGCTCGCTTGTGTTTGCTGTCGCAATACACACAGTTGGTGTCTCGTGCAAACATATGGGGGCTGTAGATGATCACGCTGCACGAATAGTTGCATCAGTTTTACACTGTGTGTGTGTGTGTGTGTGTGTGTGTGTGTGTGTGTGTGTGTGTGGTTTCGAGGCCAGCCTCTGGTGAATCATTTACACTTTAACCGAGGATTTAATGGAACAGGAACTAAATAAACGAAGACGTTCGGCTGAAGTCATCATGTTTTCGAGTGTCAGAGCCACATCGATGAAAACATCTATATAAACAGAGCTGCTGTGTTAAAATGCCAGAAAAATATGGGAAATTTCTAGATTTATGCCATGTGCATGAAAGTACGGTGGCTCAGATGGTTAAAAATAAACAAGACACAACGACTAAAGCTGCAATGGAATAACAAATCAGATGATGTCAGAAAATGATGGTTGTGTGTAACCCCGGACGCAGTTAGATAGCTTCGATCAGGAATGTTTAGGTAGACCAGCAGCTAGGCTCGGCGGGATTACAATAGGGACTAAGGTGGGTGCAAAAGGAAACGGCAGGAGGCAGGAAATGAGCAAAAATGGAAAATATTTAGTTAGAAAAATGTGAAATGAGAATAGAATCTGAACATTGATCAACAACTCTGAGCCGGCCCAAAAAACAAACCAAATAAAACCCCAGCCTTATTTTGAACTCAACAGTGGAGTTGTCCTTTTAGTCGTTAGTCAAGTCAAAGCGTTGTCCGTTTCAGCTCTTTCTGGTTCAGTGGTTTGAGTCGTTACCACCTGGTGTTCACATTCAGTGAGAAGAGTGACGAGTCGTCAATCGAAGTGTCTTTGGGTTCTGGGCAAAGGCTCGCCATCTCCATCCGGAGAGAATCCAGGAATCCGATCCGGTTCTTAATCAGCACGGATAAAAACTTAGCCAAGGTGAGGCATCAGTATGGACGCAGCAGTGGACTCCGTCGCTCGGCTGCTCCAGCTCGTGTACCACCGCTCTCGTTCGTGTCCAAGTGCAAAAAGCCGTACAACAGGAAACAAAGTAGGAAGAAACGGATCTGACTTCCTCCTTTCAAGGTAAATGTTTCTTTTCAAAATAAAAGCACAAATAGAATTTAACACAGGTAAAAGAAGAGAAAAAAGGACCTTTGCTGGGTTACATGTGGTTATCCAAGATTTATGCTAAAACAGAAGTCATGGTGGTACCTTAACTACATCAAGTGTTTCCAGTGGAGTTGCATTAAAGATGAGGGTAGCTTGGGTTGTGTAACGGAACAAAAGTCTGTGCTGTCTCTGACCTGCTTTCCTATGTAAATCACGTGAGAATGGAGGCTGAGAAACTGTTACTTGTGAGAAAAGATGCTCAGTGGCCTCGTGGTAGGAGTGTCCCCCCCTAAGACTGGGTGATCGTGGGTTCAAATCCACAATCAGGTCATACCAAGGACTTTAAAAACAGGACCATTACCTCCCGTTGACACTCAGCATTAAGGGGTTAGATCCGGGGTTAAATCACCAAATGGTTTCTGAGCGTGGCCGTGTCTACAGGGGAGGGGCCAAATGTGGAGAAAGAATTCACCCGTGTGTGACCACTGATGGGACTTAAACTTTAACAAATCAGCCTAGACACACCTTTTTAAATCTGAATGACCCAACCCACTTCAGCATTGTATAAAAGTTGGTAACGGCAATGCTAACTATAGAACAACGATAGCTTGAGCTAATGCTATTGCCAGCCTGAGCTGCTAACTCTCACTGGAGAAGTGAATCTGTGGTGTCTTGGACTGTAATGTACATACTGTTAGGACTGTGATCACTAGGGGGCACTAGTGTCACGTGTGTGTTACTGTTGGGTTGAAGAGTTGAAGCGGAAAGTAAACGTTCGCTGGACCTAAACAGCTGTGTCTCAGTGTTTGATTACCTGATAGAAACCCTACAGCAGACAGAAGGAGACCAGGTAACACAACATGGTGTCAGAAGTTTGGCTGCCGAGACAACAGAGACGACGGTTTGAGTAAGCTAGATGAACTAGCATCGGGGCTAACGTCTGCTAGCAAGAAGATAAAATGGAGCAGTTTAGGCCGCTGTCTCCACTCGGTCTCGTTGGCAATCTATCTGAGGCATGGCGCAGGTGGGAACAGAGGTTCCAGCTCTACATGATAGCCACTGGTGCATCAGAAAAGGAGGAAGAGGTAAAAATAGCCATTCTTCTTCACGCTATTGGCGAGGAGGCCTTAGGAGTGTACAACACACTCAACATTACCCCAGCCGGAGATGCACTCACAGTGGAGGAGGTCCTGAAAGCATTCAAAACATACTGTCGCCCGCAGAAGAATGTGGTTTTTGAACGTCATCGATTCTGGTCATACCCAATGTCACCAGGAATTATGGTGGACAGGTACATTACTGAACTGCGTCAAAAACGCAAGGACTGTGAGTTTGGTCAAAATGTAGATGATATGATGGGAGTTAAGCTGGTGTTCAGCATAACTGACTCACGTCTGAAAGAGAGACTGCTTCGCGACAAAGACCTTACTCTGAACAAAGCCATTGAAATCTGCAGGTCAGCGGAAGCAGCAAAGACACAGATCCAAGCAATGCAATTGAACCCAGTAGTCCAGGACGCTTCAGTGGACACGTTGAAGAAAACATCCCATAACCTAAGACCAGGACAAGGTAGAATTAAAGCCAGCAACAAACAGACAGTTTGTACCAAGTGTGGAATTAAACATGAACCAAGAAAATGTCCGGCGTATGGAGAAACATGCCACAAGTGCAAGAAAAAGATCACTTCTCAAACTTGTGCAGATCTAACATTGACAGGGACAAGCCATACACCAGAACAAAGAGGGTGAACAACGTGGAAGCTGACATGGACACCCTGTACATAGGTGTGGTGAGCAGTGACAAAAATGAGACAAATTGTTGGAAAGAAACGGTCACAATAAGGAAAGTGCCAATCGTTTTCAAGCTAGACACAGGCGCTGATGCAAATGTGCTTCCCATGCAGGTTTACCACAAAATACCAGGTCCTGTTCAGCTTCGATCTACAAAGACTGTGCTGATAGCTTTTGGTGGAGCTCGTATACGTGCTGAAGGTATTGTGTCTCTTGATTGTGTAACTAGCAAAGGTAGTGCTGTGCTCGACTTCCTTGTGTCCAGACAAGCGGACAAAGCCATCTCAGGTGGGCAGGCATGTGAGGAGCTGCAACTGGTGAAAAGAGTGGATGTGCTCACACCCAAGTCACACACGCTGGACAAGCTACCAACAACAAAGGAAGAACTGGTGGAAAAATATGCTGAGGTGTTCACAGGTTTAGGTGAGTTCCCTGGACTTCATCACATATACATCGACCCAGAAGCCACACCGGTCATTCATGCATGCAGAAGTGTGCCTCTCTCTATAATGGACTCACTCAAAAAGACACTAAAAGGCTTACAGGACAGAGAAGTAATGACACCTGTCAATGAGCCCACAGACTAGGTGAACAGTCTAGTTGCCACTCAAAAGAAGAACGGTACACTTAGGGTGTGTTTGGACCCTGGTGACCTGAATCAGGCAATCAAACGCCAGCATTACTCCTTCCCCACACACGAGGATGTCCGCAGCAGGCTGGCAGGTAAATCTATCGCCACCATTTTGGATGAGAAGGACGGAAACTGGCAGATTAAGTTAGATGAGTCTTCTTCAAAGCTATGCACCTTCAACACGCCCTGGGGCCGGTACCGCTTCCTAAGTCTTCCATTTGGAATCAAATCAGCCAGTGAAGTTTTTCAGCAAAAGAACTGTGAAACATTTGGTGACATACCTGGTGTGTTCATTATTGCTGATGATATGATCATAGCAGCGGAAACAGAATCAGAACATGACAACATCTTACAAAAGGTCATGGAGAGGGCGAAAGATGGGAATGTGAGGTCCAACAAGGATAAGATCCAGTTCAAAGTGGACACTGTGAAGTACATGGGGCACATCATCACAGCAGCAGGTCAGAAAGCCGATGACACAAAGATCAAAGCCATCGTTGACATGCCCATCATTTGCAATGAAGTGGGATATAAAGCTGACTTTCTCCAGCCCAGGTTTTCCATCCTCAAACGGAATGGCTGAGAGCCATAAAGATGGTCTAACATGCTCTGAAGAACGCATTGCAAACTGGTACAGACCCACATCTGGTTCTGCTGTCTCTGAGGAGTACACCGATTACAGGACTGAACATGTCACCTGCACAAATGTTGATGGGAAGAGTCCTCCGCAGCACACCGCCATGTTCCAGTGCTGCGCTCCATCATCCATCCCCCACACAGCATCCATAACAAAATAAGAGACATGCAGTTACGCCAGAAACAACACTTAGATAAACGTGCAAACGCACTGCCAGTGTTATCCCCAGGTGACACAGTGCACATGCACACACAGCCGGGATGGGAACCAGCAGTTGTTGTCCAGCGAAGGAAGGAACCGAGATCCTACGTGGTTCAAACCCCGGAAGGAAAGATGCTCAGGAGAAACAGACACTTGAGGAATATCCACCCCAGGTTGTTCAAGGAGGTTCCTGAGGATGAACAGTCTGACCCAGAAGAACATTTCCCCGATGAGCCACCTAGGGAACAGAATGTTCCTCCTCCTGCAGCTGGAGAACGTGTGCCAACTTGTTATACACGCAGTGGCCGGGCGGTAAGGCGTCCTGCCAGGTTTGACGAGTGAACGGACATTTATCAGACATATGTTCTGCAAGTTTGCTTAGTTATGTTAAAGAAACAAACAAAAAATAAAGAAAAAAAGGTAAACTGTGAGGAATTATAGGAAGGATCTTGGATAAAAGTCATTTAGTAAAATGCAGTTAATAAGAGAATGTAATGTTGAAATACTTCAGTAGAACACGATGACTGCAGAAAATACACACGTGAGTTAACACTTAAGTTAATGGATGGTTATAAAGTGAAGTTATGCTAATCAAGTTTGTTCTGGAAGAGGGATGTGGCGGATTGGACTGTAATGTACATGCTGTTAGGACTGTGATCACTAGGGGGCACTAGTGTCACGTGTGTGTTACTGTTGGGTGAAGAGTTGAAGCGGAAAGTAAAAGTTCGCTGAACCTAAACAGCTGCGTCTCCGTGTTTGATTACCTGGTAGAAACCCTACAGCAGACAGAAGGAGACCAGGTAACAGAGTCGGGAGCTGACACGTTTCCACATGGCAGGAGTCAAAATACGTGGAGTCAGCAGAAGTTCAGTTCAACAAGCTCGTTTTTTCTCCTTCTGTTTTATTATTACGTTGGTGGCTGCTTGTGTGGCTTTTTGACTTCATTGGACCTTCTGGGCCACCGTAAGGGAAACTGTTAAATTTGTTAAAAATAACTGTTGGAACCCCCATTGATGGGTTAAAGACATTTGGGGTTAGATGGCTCAGTGAGGTCATTTTGTTCGCTTTGGCAGAAAAAAAAATACAAATTTAATTTCACTCATATATATTTCTGATTCTTTTCTTAGTTGTTTAAATTCAGAAAGTGTAAAGGAACAAACTTATATGATTGTTGCATAAAAAATAATATTTCTAAATGTTAATGTCCCGCCTGGCTGAGCACTGCTTCAGTTGACAATACCTCAGCTATACGGGTAGCCCTGACCCTTCATTCGTCCACAAGATCACTCCAAAGTTTCTTCTAGCCGGGTTTAACGAGGCACGTGTAAGGCTGAAAAACATAAAGTACAGAAACACGACCACTTTACAGGAAGTCAAAAGATTACAAATTCAACACAAAATGTAGATTTCAGTCTTCAGCTAACATGATTAAACAGAAGAAACGCACAGCACTCACAGACGATGCCGCTTAGGCTAACTGGCTTTGACCCGAGCTTCCTGGTTGGCCTTGTAATACCTGGTGCCCCCACTAGATGACCTCGTTTCACTCTTTCTCAACCGCCTTAAAATTAAACTATAACACAGTTAATGTGAAAACTTTAAAAGATATTTCCACATTTGAAATGTTTTTGGCGTGTTTTACTGAAACGTTCCTCCACAGACTATGACGTAAACTCAAGGTCAGTGGTTCAGAGTCACTGTTTGGTTTTAGGGTTTATTTTTGTCTCAGAGGAGGAAGTTTTAGGATTTACTCCGGCGTGACGGAGAGGTTTCTGTTTGTACACACCGACTTCCTCGGTGTGTAAGTGTGACACGCAGCTGGAGGTGTGACATCACAAAGTTCAGCTGTTTCTTATCTGGAAACTGTCTTTTTATGTAAGTGTGTGTGTGTGTGTGTGTTCCTGTTCAGACCGAGTTCTAGAGACAGCCATGCACAAATGTGTCCTGAAACCTCTGAAGAGTGTCATTGAGGCGATTCTGCAGGACTTCCAGGTGAGAGACGAGCCCCCCTCCCCACACTGTAAATGACGAACTCATTTCTGATGAAGCCGTTTACCTGCTGCAGGTGAGCAGCGGGGCGTTGCAGCAGCTCAGGGAGAACCTGGCTGTGGCCAAGACCAAGAGGCCTCAGGAGATGGGCGTGGACGGCGCTGTGCCCCCCGACTCGGTGGCCATCGAGAAAATCCGACAGAAGTTCCTGAACATGAGGAAGGTGTACTCACCTGAGAAGAAGGTGTCGCTGCTGCTGCGAGTGTGTAAACTCATCTACACCATCATGCAGGACAACTCTGGTACAGAGAAGTCTCACCTTTAGAGTCTCAACGGTGTCCTTCCATCAGACCCCGTTTCACCTGCGCGTTTTTCCTCACAGGAAGGATGTACGGCGCCGACGACTTCCTGCCCATGCTGACATACGTGGTGGCGCAATGCAACATGCCGCAGCTGGACACGGAGATCCAGTACATGATGGAGCTGCTGGACCCGTCTCTGCTCCAAGGAGAAGGTAGGAATTCCTCACAGATCTTTGAATGAAACCACAAAGACATCTTTAGTGAACGGTGACCCCCGCGCTCGCGTGAGTGCCTTTCTGAGTCAGAACCACAGGAAGGATCTCACCTCTTCTGTTCAGGAGAAAAGGGAAACATTTCCTCTGGAATCAGCTGTTTTTTTTCTTCATAACTCAGATCAGCTGATCGGGTTCTCTTTAAGCCCGTTTATGTCACTTCCTTTGAAGAAGTTCGTTTACGAAACAAAGCTGCAAAACAAAAGCATTACAAGCACAAAGACAGTTAAGATGTCGTTTAGAAAAACGTAAAGGCTCAAATAAACCAAAATGAAAAACACGCCTAATATTTTATTTTATGAATCACAACAAATGAAAAGTGTTTTCCTTCAGGTGGGTACTACCTGACCAGCGCCTATGGGGCCATGGCACTCATTAAGAACTTCCAGGAAGAGCAGGCGGCCCGTGTTCTGAGCTCCGAGGCCCGGAACACGCTGCACCAGTGGCACCGCCGGCGAACCGCCCAGCGCTCGGTGCCGTCTGTGGACGACTTCCAGGTATCTCACCTGAGCTGAGCCCACCTTGAACGTCCAGGCAGTGAGTCAAAGTTGTGACAAATCAAAGTGAACTGAAAATGCATGAAGGAATAAACAGCGATAGCGCCCCCTGGTGGAAGAGCTGCATGTCTTCAGATTTCCTGCACTTGAATCCCTGAGTTAGGGTCACTGTGTGTGTGTGTGTGTGTGTGTGTGTGTGTGTGTGTCTTTTTTCCTGTAAATGTAGGGTTGTTTAAATATTCGCCTATAAATATACAACAGAAATACCCCCCCCCCCCCCCCCCCACGTCTTTATTTATCTATTGCCATTTTTTCCACCCACCCTCGTACGCCATCATCGCTTCACTCTCACTGCCTTCACGGTTAACAGCCGATGTTTGTGTTCTGCAGAACTTCCTCCGCGTGGCGCTGCAGGAGGTGGGCTCAGGCTGCACGGCTAAAACCCTGCAGGTGAATCCCTACACCACCATAGAGGAGGTCTGCTCGCTCTGCGCCTACAAGTTTAAGATCCCCGACCCGGAGAACTACGCCATGTTCCTGGTGGACGAGGACACCAGCCAGCAGCTGGCTCCGGACACACACCCCCAGCTGATCAAGGCCGGGCTGCACAGCCGGCCGCTCGCTCACACCTTCCACTTCGTCTACAGGAGGGTGTCCAACCTGAACCTCTGCACCCCAGCCATCATGCAGAACGGAAACTGTCTGCCGGCGGAATAAAGACATCTCATGGTTTTCTGTTGGTGCTTGTGTGTTTGTGAAGGTTGATTTGAGGATGTCTGATCGTGTGGACAAACAGCATCTTGTTGTTTTGCTTCTAAACGGAGAGCGGTTTCTGAAAGATGGCTCCAGTTGTTTCAGCCTGACTAAGTTCGGCAGTTCCTCATGGCTGAGGCTAAACTCCACTTTAAATACGTTCACTTAAACGGCGGTCCTTCAGAGGCTTTCATAGGAACGCTGTAACCCAGAGCAGTGCCCAGATTAAACCTAGTCGTCCGTATTTGATAAAAACTTTTGTGAAACATATTTTTATGACTACAGTTGCTGGCCAACTGTGGATTGTTTTTTATGTAAAGTTATTTTTATATTCCCTAAAGTTACGATGATGTCATCTTTGTGTACTGGACTTACTACTGGACCTATTAATGCCGGTCTTTTTCTGAAACCAGTTTAAAACAACTTTGTTTCTGTTTTTTGTTTTTATCATGAAGAAGCTCAAAGCTGGTGTTGGAAAATAAAAAGAGTCAGACTGACACTTCCTGACTCCTGCAGTTTTTTTGGTGGGAATTTGATGGAATGTTGTGATTATTGGGTGATGGCGACATGTCAGCATCACTTATTGATTTCATTTAGTGATTAGAAAAGATCCTTAAATCTTTAGTGATGTCCCATTAAGTCGATTCTGTGAGGAGGAGGACAAAAGTCACTTATCAGACACTGGATAGAACTGGATGTTCACAACTAGTGAGTTTTAGAGCTAGTTAGTAAGTTTGCAGCTAGTTAGATGGCGTATGTCTGATTATGTTTTAAACCAGTAAGGTCTACAGCTAGTTTGTGTGTTTAAAGCTAGCAGGTGTGCTTCTAAGGGTTAGAGTTCGCTTGTTTTTATAGCTATGTAGGTCTAGGGATTCTTTCACGCAGATCCAGGATCCAGCATTGGTTTTATCCAGGATAACGTTTGTTTGGTGTTCTGATATTTCAGTGACTTTAAAGCAAAAATACAATGTGGAAGATTTGTTTTACTGCAGCGTTTCTGTTCCCTGCAACAACCGGCTCAGGTTAACGTGGACGCTGATAAGTCAGGCTAACAACAAAAACAACAGTTCTGATGAGTTTGCAGATTCAGAAAATAATTAGTAAAACTCACAGAATGATGAATGATTTCTTATTTTAGAATTAAATTAAAAGCTGAAGAACAAAAGTTGGATCCAAAATGATTTTATAAAGTTTTTGATTTAATTTCAGCACAGATGCACTTTAATGCAGATCTGCACATTTTGATCCATCATCTCAGTGAAAATGCAACCTCTACGGATACGAGGCTGAAGTTCGCTTCCGATTCCGATTCGGGGAAACGGCTAAAGGGCCATTACACCCAAGACGTAGTTTCCAGATAAGAAACAGCAGAATTTTGTGATGTCACACCTCCAGCTGCGTGTCACACTTACACACTGTCGGAAAACACAGCAGCCTGCTGTCAGCAGGTGACGAGCTCCTGCGCTCGGGGGGGCAACGCGCTGTGCCAGGGCGTCGGTACCGACACCCGCCGTAAAACGGACATTTAACCAAATTGTGACCTTTACCCTCTTGCAATTTAACCTTCCCCTCACCCCCATCCTAACCTTAACCAGCTTGCGCATGCAAAGCTCTGATTGTTGACGCGCTCCAGACATCTGCGTCCTGAGCACGGCCACAGTAACATTATCACATCAGGTGTCGCCACCTCAAAAACTAATTTAACACGCAATTGTTCATGCCGACTCATTTCCTTTTATGTTTTCTGTCTTTTATTCTTTTATTTGTGCCTGATGCGTTTCGCTGCTGTGGAGCAGGGCGCATCACCTGTTTTGTCCTCGGTGACGCACCTCACTGTGGCCGGCGAGCACTCCGCTGTTTTAGCGGTCGGTAGATCTTTTAGAACTGCAGTTCAAAGGTAACTCATGAGGTGAATATATATGAACCCAGGTAGCAGTTTCTCTTTAGGACTGAGAGGAGATGCAGGAAGATAATAAACAGGCAGAACAGAAAAATAGTCAAATAAAAACAAGTTAGTTTTTGTACCTGCTGGTTGCAACAAACAGACACCATTGAAGGTCATCAGAAGTGAGGAACAGAAAATGAAATAATTATTTTAATGTTTAGAGCAGCAGGAACTCCGAGAGGCTGCAGGCGCATCAGTGAGTTTGCGGCTGCTGCGCAGGGGGAGGGGGGAGAGGGCTGAAGCAGGGGGAGGGGGGAGAGGGCTGAAGCAGAAACTACCGTTGTTAAAAGAAATGTGTTTAACTTTGAAAATGTGGGCGCAATTTTAATTGTCAAAAACTCCAGCGAACCATTAGTTCATTTTGCTCAAATAGAAATTGAGGCCTGCCTCTAATTCTGATCCTCCTTCCAATAAAGGCCTGGAGCTTGATGAGCTTGAGTCAAATACAGGCCCGGGCCTCTATTAGAGGATTTACAGTATGCAAAAATTACTTTGATGTTTGAGTGTCTTAATTCAAAACCAGCAGAAATATTCAGCCTCAAACCTTTTTATTCTCCACATTCCAGAGAACTTCAGAGAATTGAACGTCTCTCCATTTCTGTTTTCAGTTTCATGAGAAGTTCCGCTTTTTCGCTGCAAAAAAGGAATTTTTCAGGTATTATATATTTCTCCATTCCCAAAGACATACAAAAATCTTTTTCTTGCAGATATCTTTCAGTGACTCAGATTGTCTTACCTCTCATCCATCTCACCATGCTCAATCTTTTCCACTGCCTCAGCCCTGGTTAGCCTTTGGACCTTTTCGAGTGCTTTTGCTGATGCCTGTGTTACATAAAACGGTTCATTAGAAAACCTTTTTCAAGATTTATTGTGCTTTTTAATAACATGTGTTCACTAATTTTCCACAGAAAATTTTCCTAATTTCAGACTCTGGTTCACCTTGCCTATTCCTACTCTGATCTAGCATTTGTGTGAATTTTTAAGGCTTTGTTGAAGTTTTACAAGTCAGGGAAAGGTTTCACAAATCCCACACTGTGTTTTATTTGATCTGCTACTATAGAATAATCTAGAACAGGTTTGAACAGTGTGGCTGTTGTAGTTTTTGAGCTACAGCTGTTCCAGTATTGTCCAGATGCTGAACACCCCCCCCCCCCCCCCCCCCCGCATAAATCAGGCTTTGTTGAAGTTTCACAAATCAGGGAAAGGTTTCACAAATCCCAAACAAGGTTGTGTGCAGTCTGGTATTATTGTAGAATACTCTAGAACAGGTTTGAACAGTGTGGCTGTTGTAGTTTTGAGCTGGAGCAGATTAAAGATGGTCAGAGCAGAGAAAAACTGGGTGTAATGGCCCTTTAGCCGTTTCCCGAATCGGAATCGGAAGCGAACTTCAGCCTCGTGAGTTGGATTGACTATCTTGCAGCAGAGCGCCATCTAGTGGCCGATCTGCACAGTTTCAGTAACTGACGCATCTGACAGCGTTTGACACCGCATCACCGGCTCGTCTACGTCAGAGTCGCTCTGCACAACAAACAGCCGCGTCTCCGGTTTCCTCCAGGTGGACCAGTGCGCCCATCTCACAGGTAAAGGTAGGCTGGAGCTCGTTTTCCTGTGCGTCGCCTCTGCTCAGATGCGCACTGTCGCTGGTGACCAGGGACGTGTCATGTAAATGCAGCTGCAGTGTTGTCTGTTATTTAACAACAGAAGGTGCGGAGGGCTGCTGCTCCGGCTAGGATGGCGCAGTTTCAGCTGCGGTTATTCCTCACGCTGGAAGCTTCTGTGACGCACATCATGCTGCAGCCACAGCGGAGGAAACTGCGCAGTTGTGTCTGGAAAAGGCGGATGCTGCTGAGACATGACCTCCGCTCCGCAGAGCAGCATCAGGAAAACGCGTCTGTGGCACCTATAATCCATGCTGCTTGTCATTTTAAACATCAAAGCAACGCGAGTCGTCTTGGGTCACGCACACGCCGCGTTGCTGTGACGTCAGACATTTAGGGTGAGGGTTAGTTAGGGTTAGCTGGTTTGTGAAGCTGAGAGCTACTTGAGCCAAATGAAGGGTTGCCACGTTGATACACCAAGTTTTGTCCTGTGCACAGCACTGACCTTTGACCTAGAACAGGTCTAACTAAACTTCATGTGTAGTAAACATGTTTTAATGCTTTTAAACAATATTATTATAAAATCTATACCAATGAAGGTGTGATCAGAAAAATCTCTTTTCTCGTTGGGCTCTTCAGGTGTCCACAGCCAACTTTTCTATTTAGTCATGTCTTCTGCATCTTCACACCAGCTAACTTGCTATCCACTTCCATCACACCCATACATTTTCGTTTTGGTTTTCCTCTCAGCCTGCTGCCTGGTGGCTCCAAACTCAGCATCCTTCTGTAATCCCTCCTCTGGACATGTCTCCCAAACATCTAACATGAGCTGTCCCTCTGCTGGACTCATTCCTGATCACATCCATCCTTGTCAACATCTTCAGTTCTGAAACCTCCAGTTGTGCCTCTTGTCTTTGCCTCGTGGACACTCTCTAAACCAGACAACATGGCTGGTCTCACAACTGCCTTTTACACCTGAAACACTTTCATCACACAACACACTTTTCTCCACCTGTTCTAACCCGCTTCACACACGCTTCACCTCTTTTCCACACTGTTAAATAGTGTTTGTGTAGCGCCTTCTTGGGGTTGCAATCCCAAACCTGACAACAGGTTTGGCTTTCGTCATCTTCGAGGGCTCTAGCTGTTATTGATTGTATCTTTATGACTCTTCCAGGCTGAGCCACCATGGGGAAGGAGAAGCTCCATATCAACATTGTGGTCATAGGACATGTGGACTCGGGCAAGTCCACCACCACCGGCCACCTCATCTACAAGTGTGGAGGCATTGACAAACGAACGATTGAGAAATTTGAGAAGGAGGCTGCAGAGGTGAGTCTTCTGTTCTCACCCTTTATTAAAAGGACTCCCTACCTGCATTTTAGCTGTTCTATTAACAGTGTTTTGTATTTTGTTGTCCCTTTTAAAGTTCTCATTCATTCGGCATAAATCTGCTGTGGTCTCTGTTATGAATATATATATATATGTATATATATATATATATATATATATATATATATATATATATATATATAATACTTTGAATGAAACAAATAAAGAGAAAAAAAAGATAACTTCCTTCAGTTACCGTATTTTCCGGACTATAAGCCGCTACTTTTTTCCCACGCTTTGAACCGTGCGGCTTATAATGAGGTGCAGCTTTACTGAAGGTTTTCCTTCACCTGCCACTAGGGGGCGCTTTAGCAGAAAGTGAAACAGGTGGAAGTCAAAAGTGGAAATGGAAGAAAGTGCTCATTTTAATTTAGCACATGCAAGCAGCCGGCACGACGAAGAACCTTTTTCAAATCCACACCCCCTCATCATGGTAACTACACGTATGAGTTCATATGTTGCCGCATTTAAGTTGAAGGCATCGATCTGGCAGTAAAGGAGGGAAACAGTGCTGCCGCACGTAAGCTTGGCAATGAATCCACGGTTCGGCGCTGGAGACGGCAGCGGGAAGAACTCGTTCAAGCCAGCTTCACCCGGGGATGATGACAGCGACACGGACAGCGACACTGACATCGCCACAGAAAAGGTATGTGATGAAGCTCTTCTGAGGCTGTTCAGCTCCGGCACTGAAGAAGAGGACTTTAATGGCTTTAGTGCACAGGAGGAAGATGAGAGCGAATGACTTCTTCTGGTAGGCAAGTGTGTTTTATTTACTAACCAGGCATGTTTTGTGTGCAGGTTTTATTTTCTAATCATCCAGGGCTTATTAATGCTGTGTCAGCGCTGTTCTTCTCTTCTAAACATGCAGATTACCGGTAATAACGTGCCAGTGCTGTTTTTATTTTATAACATCCAGAAATATGAAAGCTATTAGTGCTGTTTTCTAAACTTGCAGACACGTTCACCCGTGTTTAAAATCCGTTTTGTTGAATTAAAACAACAACGAAAACCTCCGTGTAGCGTCTTTCTGTCTAATTATCTTGTGTTATGGCCGTACATGCGCTGTGCGCCGGAGACCTGCATGTGGCCGCAGCGCCGCAGCTTGGATTTGAGTGCGGTGTGTGTGTGTAGAAAACCTTATTTTTTGTTGGTGCGGCTTTTATTGGGGTGCGCTCTATAGTCCGGAAATTACGGTAAACTCTGGAAAGATTGAACGTCTGATAATTTCCCCTGATTAGTCAACAACTTGGTCATTTAACATATTCCATCAAGTCAAACTTGAGAAATTTGAGTGTTGTTTTTGACCAACCAACGTCTCTTGCAGGCCACTAAAAAATGTGGGTTCTAAACTGTGTTCATCACTTAAGAAATATCTCCAAACAGCAAAGGTTGGTGTCCAAACATGAACTTAAAATGGTTCTCCATGCCTTTATCTCCTCCCGTCTAGATTACTGTAACACACTCTTCACATGTTTTAGCTAAAAGCCCTTGACCGCCTTCAGCTGGTCCAGAACTCTGCAGCGAGGCTCCTAACTGGAGCAAACAGAAGAGCACACATCACTCCTATTCTGGTGCCTCTGCACTGGTTACCCGTTAACTTTAGAGTTCGTTTAGAGTCCTGACTAGAACTTTCAATGCTCTACATGGTCAAGCTCCTCCCTATATTACTGACCTGTTAAAGCCTTATGCTCCAACCCGAGCCCTCAGGTCCACCCACCAGAACCTTCTAGAAGATCCAAAGACCAGATATGATCGAGGTGATCGCTCCTTCCAGACTGTTGCACCCCGACTTTGGAATAAACAGCTGACAACCCTTCTACTGAAAGCTGTTTTACCTAATTTATTTATTTATTTATTTATTTTTACTCGAATTTGTAATCACCTTTCATTTGTTTTATGATATTTTATAATTTGATGACTTTGTTTTTCTGATTTTCATCTATTTCTGTTTTAAGATCATTAAGATTGAATGACTTTATGACTTGTTTTATTTTGTTTTGATCTTTGTGAAGCATTTTGTGATTCTCGGTCTGTGGTGAGTGCTATATAAGTAAAATTTACTTACTTACTCCCTGCTTGACGCTCAGCTCTAAAGGGGTTGGGGGGGTTAAACCACCAAATAGTTCCAGAGCGCGGCCTTGTCTGCAGCTCATAGTTCCCCACGGGATAGGTCAAATACTGAGGACCAATTTCACCACACAACTATGCTATAGCAGCATAACTAAAGGGGTGAGCCAGGATAACCCAGAATGTCCTCCAGCAGTCTAAGCCTATAGCAGCATAACTAAAGGGGACCAACAGATCACCTGAATTTCACTTCTAGTGTAAATCTGCACTAAGCCGTGGGCATAAGCATAAAAAAGACAACTAAAACCATGTTTTGTGTTGTGTCCTTAATGATCGCCTTTACTGTCTTTAGATGGGAAAAGGCTCGTTTAAATATGCCTGGGTTTTGGACAAGCTGAAGGCTGAACGCGAGCGTGGAATCACCATCGACATCTCTCTCTGGAAGTTTGAGACCAGTAAATACTACGTCACCATCATTGATGCCCCAGGACACAGGGACTTCATCAAGAACATGATCACTGGGACTTCTCAGGTACAGTTCAAATGGAAAGAGGAGTTAAATAAACTACAAGTAGTTGATACTTCCTCACCTCCTCCCTTGTTTGCTCCTATCAGGCCGATTGCGCCGTTTTGATCGTGGCTGCTGGTGTTGGCGAGTTTGAAGCTGGCATCTCTAAGAATGGGCAAACCCGTGAACACGCCCTGCTCGCCTACACACTGGGGGTGAAGCAGCTCATTGTTGGCGTCAACAAGATGGACTCCACTGAGCCGAACTACAGCCAGAAACGCTACGAGGAGATCGTGAAAGAAGTCAGCACTTACATCAAGAAGATTGGCTACAACCCAGACACTGTGGCCTTCGTCCCCATTTCTGGCTGGAATGGAGACAACATGTTGGAACCAAGCCCTAATGTGAGTTTAGTTAGCGACAGAGAGCAAAGTGGACAAGTCCTGTCCACTCTGAAGCAGAAATAATCTCAGGCCTACTTGTGTCCTCAAACACTCTTCATAAGCGGTTGTACTGTATAGTGCTGTGGGTTAATGCTGAACGGTGGTCAGTTCAGAAAACACGGGGCCCTACGGGGCAGGGGACAAGCTTAGCAAAAATTAAAAACGATGTATTGCCTACATCATCCCAGTACTTGGTAAAGCTGTCACTTTTACGGATTTCTAAAAAGTCCTACATACTGACAGGAGGGAAACAGCCTGCATGACCATGAGGACAGCTGTTAGGTTTTCTCCAAACATCCTGCTTTGCATTGTGGGTAAAAAACTCCTCTTTTGTTTGTGTAAAATATGTTGTTCCAGAAGTTGTTTTGTTTGTCCAGATAGAATTTTACTATCCCAGAACTGTTCTTTTCACACAGAGGAGGCTTTGTCTTGAACTTTGACCTTTGACCTGCTAAATGAGATAGAGCTGAGACGTTTCTTTTAACTTCCTCTGAACTTTTTACATTTGGATTTTCTCATTTCCTGTGAAAGCATTAACGATGGACTTTCACTCATTCTAGCTGCTAGTTAACTGAGCTTATCTGTATCTGCTGTTCAGATTAGATTAGTAGCAGAAGTCTGCTTTGGGTTCAGGATCAGAGCTAAACAAGCTATTGTTTTCCATTCGAAATTCCCTTCCAACAACGCAATCACATGATCAAAGCAGCTGTTTTAGAGAACATTCAGCCCTAGCCTGCAGAGCCATCCTATATGTAAGTAAAGAGTCTGGCCATGACACATAGACAGAGTTCAGTCGAGGGGCGGAATCTATGGCTGTCTTTCAAACGGTCTCCACATGTGATTGGACAGCTAACAACGTGACGGAGTCCCCACTACGGATGTCAGTCAACGGGTCAATCCACCATACACTGTTGAAGAAAATGCAAATACATTGTTTTCTAAACAAATGACTTAACTACCTCTATCCGCTGAAAGCCCAAGTCAAACCAGTCCAAAGTTGATGCCAGAGCCATTTAAAACAAGCCGTAGTCATCTTGTTCCGCTCCATCCCATCATCCGGCCCGCCAGATGGATAGAGCTCTGAAACTGGCATAACACAGTACTGCTCAGGCCAGTGGTAGGCCTGCTGAGGCTCCTATGGAGTGCAGAGGAACATCTTTTTGCTTCAGCAGATGTGCGTCTAGATTTGTAGGCTAGTTCGGTGGGACTTTAGCATTTGCACTTGCCTATAAACAGCTATGTCTTATGTACAGATGACCTGGTTTAAGGGCTGGAAGATCAACCGTAAAGATGGGAGTTCCTCCGGCACCACACTGCTGGAGGCTCTGGATGCCATTCAGCCTCCCACTAGGCCCACCGACAAGCCTCTTCGCCTGCCTCTGCAGGATGTTTACAAGATTGGAGGTAAGGCAAGAGTTGCTTGTTGTTGTGTGATTTAGACTTGTAAACGAACCTGTGAATTGTTGCTGCTGTGTTGACGGTATTTATGGATCCTTTCTGGACTTACTTCCTAAAAGTCAAACAAAATCTTTTGTAACTGCATGCACCGTTTTAGGTTGCTAACCTGCTTCTCCATCAGGTATTGGGACCGTTCCAGTGGGTCGGGTAGAGACAGGAGTCCTAAAACCTGGCATGGTGGTGACCTTTGCTCCTGTCAACGTGACCACTGAGGTCAAGTCAGTGGAGATGCATCACGAGGCCCTGAGTGAGGCACTGCCTGGGGACAACGTGGGTTTTAATGTTAAGAACGTATCTGTGAAGGATATTCGCCGTGGCAATGTGGCTGGAGACAGCAGGAATGACCCCCCACAAGAGGCTGCTGGCTTCACCTCCCAGGTCTGATCAGGAGGAGTCACAGAAGGAGTATTTGCCTTTTCATGTGACCTTAAACCTTCTCCTGTGTGCAGGTGATTATCCTGAACCACCCGGGTCAGATCAGTGCTGGCTACGCCCCGGTGCTCGACTGCCACACTGCACATATTGCCTGCAAGTTTGCAGAGCTCAAAGAAAAGATCGACCGGCGCTCTGGAAAGAAGCTCGAGGACAATCCCAAGTCCCTGAAATCTGGAGATGCTGCCATTGTGGATATGATTCCCGGCAAGCCGATGTGTGTGGAGAGCTTCTCCGAGTACCCGCCTCTGGGTGAGTTCTGTTCCGAGCTGCTAGACGGCTCCGAATTAGACATTCACCAGAAACACTTTATTGATGCTTTCTCTTCAGGGCGTTTCGCCGTGCGTGACATGCGCCAGACAGTGGCAGTGGGAGTGATTAAAGGGGTGGAAAAGAAAGCCCCCACCAGTGGTAAGGTCACTAAATCTGCACAGAAGGCACAGAAGGCCAAATGAACGTTGTGCTGGGCTGCTGCCCCGAACGTTCAGCGTGGCCGAAGACACGATCACACCACACCCCTCCTGCGCACCATAGTCAGCATCTGGTCTGTTATCACAATGCATCGCAAAAGCAGGCGGAGAAAAACATAACCTAGCTCCACAGTTTGTGATGAACGTCTTACCTGGTGGTTCCGCTTGTGGTGAAACTTCTCAGCAGCTCATTGATGTGGCCTAATCCTGCAGTTAGTGACGCTGTGGGTGTTTGTTCAAGTGACGCTTTTTGTTCCAGCTTGGAAACCCTTAAACTCACTCTCTGACGCCGACCGGCTGCCTGCATGTTTGCTGTGAACAACTTAGAGAAAACTAGCATTAGCAGCGTTGTGATCAATTTAGCTCTTCTCACCTCGCTGCTGGACTTGAGCTTCCTCCCAGTGGCTCTGATAAACGTCACTGTAACCTCGATGCACCTTAAACGCTGTCATCTGTGAGCATACCTTCATAAAACATGTTGAAACAGTTTGTTTTTGTTTCTGGTGTTTGTTCTACATCAGAGGTTCATAGTGATCAGCACTTGTAAAGCACCTTACTGAGTCAAAGGACTCCAAAGGACATCATAACTCACCCGTTGCTCACACACACTGATGGTGATGAGCTGCATTGTAGCCACAGCAGCACTGGGAAACACTAGGTGTGTGTCTGTGTCTGCAAGTGCACAACGTGTTTAATATGATCATAGTTTGGATTCGAGTTTGACTGTGTTCATGGGGCCTGAAGAAAATGTATCTGATGATGATTGGTGTTTACAGCCGTTACAGGTTCCAATGGAATAAATCACTTTCACTTGTGCAGAAATATCTAACATACCGGAAATGGCTGTAGAAGAAGTGGCAGCACACTTCTGTTGGAAAACATGGCTGCATGCATTTTAAATGGAGTGGCATGATGTGCTAACCTTGCGCTGCAAGATGAATTAGCACTACCGTTTGTTGTCTGTGGGAGCGGGGGTGGGGGCGCACACTTCCTGGGCTTTTAACCGGAAACAAGTTAGTGGCGGGCAAATCAAGAGTTTCTGCTGTGCTCTGCTACTGTTTCTCGTCACTATCAGCGATGGGGAGGCCCGCGGTTCGTTTAGCTGCCGTGCATCGTCCGTGTCAGGGGAGAATTTAGGGGAGGGAGGGTGGGGTCCACGCTTAGCCTGGCGGGTGGCTAAGTGTAATGCCCAGAAAGGGTCCATTCTGACCTATATATCGACCTACATAGTGACCGGTAGAGGTGCTGAAAAATATTGATTAAATTAAATTAAATTCCAATTCAAGTTTTTTATAAAGCGCCAAATCACGACAAGAGTCGTCTCAAGGACCTTCACATAATAAACATTCCAGTCCAGGTCAGGTCATTAAGCCAATCAGAAATAATGTTTCCTATATAAGGAACCCAGCTAATTGCATCGAGTCACTGACTAGTGTCAGTGACTATACAGCAATCTTCATACTAAGCAAGCATGCAGCGACAGTGGAGAGGAAAACTCCCTTTTAACAGGAAGAAACCTCCAGAGAATCCTGGCTCAGTATAAGCAGCCATCCTCCACGACTCACTGGGGATGGAGAAGACAGAACACACACACACACACACACACACACACACACACGCACGCACGCACACACACACACACACACACACACACACACACACACACACACACACACACACACACACACACACACACACACACACACACACACACACACACACACACACACACACACACACACACACACACACACACACACACACACAAAGACAAAGTAATGTGTCTATAGTTATATTGTGATTTCTTAGTAAATATTCTATTTGGCGAGAGATAAACTTTATTGTATTTATCCTAGTGGATCTATAATTAAACGGGTAAACTAGTAGTAGCACATCAAAAGTCAAGGAAAGCAAAAAGTTATTATCAGGAGAGGTAGAATGTTTTAGTGGTTAGCAGCAGTGTGCTAGACGATGGCCCTCTCCATGAGGCCACCACAGCTCAGCAGAACATCGTTGTAGCTTCTTCTGGGGAGAAAAACACTTAGAGAGAAAATAAAGTTAACAGCTGAAATAGCAGGAAATAATACAGTTAAAGAGCAGATTGTAGAAGAAAGCAGTAGAGTGTGAAAAGTGGTCAGTGTATCCTCCAGCAGTCTAAGCCTATAGCAGCATAACTACAGAGATAACTCTGGATAATCTATCCTATTTAGATGGAGGCATGTTGGAGGCAGGGCAAGGGAGAGCCGTCTTTACCGACTGTGCACTCCACCTCCCTCTACTCCCCCACTTGTCCAGATCTAGGCTAACATCAGATTTTAACCATAGGCCCTATCAAATAAAAACGTTTTAAGCCTAGTCTTAAAAGTATTTTGGACAAGCTGAAGACTTTTAACTACATTCTGTGGACTTCCTGAGAGTAATGAATTACAGTAATCCAGTCTTGATGTAATAAATGCATGAACTAGTTTTTCAGCATCACTCCTGGAAAGTATGCTTCTAATCTTAGCAATATTCCGAAGGTGGAAAAAGGAAATCCTACAAACCTGTTTAACCTGGGATTTGAATGACATGTCCTGGTCAAAGATAATACCAAGGTTCCTTACTTTGTTCTCAGAGATTAATGTAATGCCATTCAGGTCAGGCGATTGGCTAAGCAATTTCCTTTTCTGGATTTCTGGTCCAAAGATGAGAACTTCCATCTTGTCTTGATTTAAACGCAAGAAGTTAAGAGTCATCCAATTTTTTATGTTCTCAAGACAAGCCTGTAATCTACCCAACCGATTAGGTTCATCAGGGTTAATGGATAAATATAGCTGAGTATCGTCAGCATAACAGTGGAAGTTTATCCCATGCTGTCTAATGATTTTACCAACTGGGAGCATATATATAGTAAAAAGAATTGGTCCAAGCACTGAACCCTGTGGTACTCCACAAGTAACCCTGGAGTATGAAGAAGATTTGTCATGTACATTTACAAAATGAAATCTGTCAGACAGGTAGGATTTAAACCAGCCTAGCGCTGTTCCTTTGATCCCTACAACATGTTCAAGTCTTTCTAAAAGAACATTGTGATCAACTGTGTCAAAGGCAGCACTGAGATCTAACAAGACTAGAACAGACACAAGATTCTTATCTGAGGCCATGAGAATATCATTTGTAACTCTCACTAATGCAGTTTCAGTGCTGTGATACTCTCTAAAACCAGACTGAAATTCCTCAAACAGAGCATTAGTGTTTAAATGCTCACATACTTGGATGGCCACTATTTTCTCCAGGACTTTGGATAAAAATGGAAGGTTAGATATTGGTCTATAGTTCATTGGGTCATCTGGATCCAGAGAAGGCTTCTTAAGTGAAGGTGTGATTACAGCAACCTTAAACTCCTGTGGTACATATCCAAAGTCAAAGTCAAGTCAAAGTCAAAGTAATTTATTGTCATTTCTACCACATGTGCAGGACATACAGAGAAACGAAATTGAGTTTCAGCACACACAATTCAAAGATCAGACATACGTGGGTAAGACACATGACAAGAATTGGTGACTGTCCATTTACTAAGGATAGATTGATTATATCTAGAATGGGGGCAGTAACCAAAGGATATGCTTCTTTAAATAATTTGGTTAGGATTGGATCCAAAATGCAAGTTGAAGGTTTAGATGAAGCTAATATTTTTGATAACTCTGAAAGCTCAACTGGATCAAAACGGTTCAAGCACAGATGAGGTTCTAGAGTCACCTCTGATGCTGCCTCACTTACTGAGGAAGAAGAAATCGCATTAGGGAGGATGCTAAAGATTTTGTTTCTAATAGAATTAATTTTACTTGTAAAAAATCCCATGAAGTCATTGCTGCTGAGGGCTAAGGGAATAGATGGCTCAGAGCTATGATTCTGTGTAAGTTTAGCAACTGTACTGAAAAGAAATTTAGGATTATGCTTATTCTCCTCAATTAGTGCTGAGAAGTAAGCAGTTCTAGTTTGTCGAAGCTTATTTTTATAAAGCACAAGACTATTTTTCCAGGATAGGTAGGCCTCCTCATGGTGTGTAGAGCGCCATGTTCTCTCCAATTTCCTAGAGTTTTGTTTTAAGGCTCGTAAATGAGAGTTAAACCAGGGAGCCAACTTCCTGTCCCTAATTACCTTCTTTTCTAAAGGGGGAACATCATCTAATGCCACACGTAAAGAGGAATTAACATGATGAACTAAGGCATCAATACCAAACAGTATCAGCTTTTGAGTATGATGATGTAGAGGGGGAGACGGCGGAAGAGTTATCGCCACGTTTCCATCTAGCGTCCATAAACAGACGTACGGTACGTCTACCAGAGGTGGAGAGTAACGAATTACGTTTACTTGCGTTACTATAACTGAGTAGTTTTTGTGTGTATTCATACTTTTTGAGTCATTTTTAAAGTTTGTTATTTTAAGAGTGTAATTATTGCACTTAGTGTTGGGAATTGATACGTTCTTTTCCATATTAATGCCATTAATGATTCTATCAATCCATTCCCTTATCAATTCCAGAGTAGTTCAATAGGTGGTGAAAAAATAATTGCACACAGTCTCCTGCATTATAACAGCCAGATTATTAATGATAAACAATCAACTGTACCTGGTATTGTTTGGAAAGATCTTTCCAAATGTTCTCTTGTATGCTCCTGGTGAGCACCGAGTCATCTTCTTGTACGGTGTAGTGTTGCTGTAGCTTTTGCAAAATGGGAAAAATCGCACCACAGGGTGGACTTTTGTCGCTAGTCTGCTAGCGAGGAGTAACTGTATGTATATAAGGCAAATGATGCTGACATGATAGCCAGTGTTAGCAGTGTTGGGAGTAATGCCGTTTAAGTATAACGGCGTTACTAACGGCGTTCTTTTTTAGGTAACGGAATAATCTAATTAATTACTTTTCCCGCCGTTGCAACGCCGTTACCGTTACTGGGGACGGAAGGTTGTGCGTTACTATGTGCTTGTCGAACGTTGAGCAGCTGCGTGAGGCTTTCTGACCGCCACACTTCAGCTGCAGCCAGGGAGAGAGAGGTGTCGGTAACGCGCTTACAAACACGATGATGATTGGCCAGGTGGGCGGAGACCTTCACCGTCTCAGTCGCTGCTGCTGTAGTGTAGACACAGCAAGTGATGGTAATAACGCCGTTTAAAATAACCACGTTACTAAAAAAATATTTCTTTCTGTAACGAGCAAACTAATTAATTACCGTCTTCTTTTAACAAAACGATCGTTTCTGTTACTGATAAGGAAATGCGTGCGTTAAGCAGCGCAGTGTGTTGAAGCTGTCATCAGCTGATCAGGAGCTAAAGAGGCAGATGTTTTCATCCAAGAGCATCACGGCCGTGAAGAACGAGGAAGACGTGATGAATATCTACAGCTGCAGGTGTGGATCTGCAGCCGTGTCCTTCTTAGAGTGACAGCGGGACGTCCCGAAGGTCCGCTCACCTGTTCACCGCTCAGACGTCCTGATCTTCTACCTTCCTAGATCATCCAGCTGTAACCTGTTCCTGATCATGTCTTTAGTCCCGCTGTAACACTGATGCATCAGTCTCAGACGTCATGGAGCTCAGGTGTTATTAGAACTACCTGTGTGTGTTCACCACCCAGCTTCAGCTCTTCTGTGGTTGGGTCTGACCCACGTTAGTAAATGTAAGTCCTCCATCAGGCTTGTGCCTCTTCTAGTGTCATTTAAAGGATTTTATTTATTTATTTAACCGTTACTAGATTAGCAGCAACAGAAATGCTGCTAAAACACACAATTATGTGAAGCTGGAAAACTTAGAATATTGTGCAAAATTACATTTATTTCTGTAATTTAACTAGACTGAGAGACCATTTAAAGGCTCAGGAACCTTTACAGGTGTTTCTATTTGCAATTTTAAATTTTAGCTGATTGGGGTCTTGTTAAATATCACACAGTGACCTTTTAATAGTCTAGATTAGTGTAATGTTCCTGTTAGTAGTTCCTCCTGTTAGGTACTTATTTATTTAAATTATTCAGGTTTATAAAAAACATTTGGACATACATTTTATTATGTTCCAGTCATTAGTCATTTATATTTCACTATTGTACTAATTCTTGCATTCTTTAATGAAAAAAGTAACTAAGTAGTTATCTTTGTTGGTAATTAGTTACTTTTATGATCTTGTAACTCAGTTAGTAACTGAGTTACTTTTTAACAAAAGTAATCAGTAACTATAACTAATTACTTTTTTAAAGTAACGTTCCCAACACTGAGTGTTAGTTAATATATGCAGTGTTAACAGGAGAAGACACACAAACATCACCGCTGCTGCATTTAAACTCACCAGTCTGGAGTGGGTCAAAAACACAACTTTCACGTTAAGTTATCGCTTATTTTGCGCCCAAATTCTTTAGTATATTCACCGTTTCCTCCCTTTGGTGAAATATCTACTTTGCATTTATTGCAAGTTGTCCAAATGTCTCCCTTTCTCGTAAACTATAAACTTTCGAGCGTTTGCGCTGCTGCTTAGGCGCCATGTTTCCTCCTGACTAAATGCAGAAGCTACACAACGTGCATGGTGACGTCATTTGTGCCGACTGGAATTGATATGGACTCATTTGCAAAATCGGTAAATGATTTCTAGGAATTAAAACATTTTCTTAATCAGAAGAAAATGTTGATCCGAATGAAAGTGATCGGGTCAGAGTGATCAGAATGGTGTGTTTGAAAGAATCATCTTTATTTTAATCCGACTACTCACCACCGGCAGGTGACGTGTCTTGCCAAAGGATGCTACGATCAGCATGACTGATGGACCCTGGGATCGAACCTGCAACCCTCCAATTACAGGGCAAACTCCTAACCCCTGAGCCTGACTTTCAAAAACAAAAGACCAAAAGCCGTCTTCACGTAGTATTTCCTTTATTCATGTCTGACAATAAGCGTTCACTTGCACTTGTATTAATCTACAGGCTTTCTTAATCTAACAAAGGATAATATTCATGTGAAAATATGTGGACATAATTTAAAATAAATTATAAAATTAAAACAGAACCCTAACAGTTGCTCATCAGAAGCCCAGAGCAAAATAATCTGAGAAAAATGGATAAAATGTCTCAAATGATAACATCTCAAAAGGCAAAATGAATAGTGCAACTCTGTCTTTGTGGAGGAATCAAACAGACACAAATAGAAACAAGGCACCGGTGTCGTGTACGTTCATTCATCTCGGGCCAGAGCTGGGGTCCGTTTTTACGTGCTGATGCAGAGTTGAGCTGCTTACTGATTGAAACTGAGGCCAAAATGTCTTTCTTCTTCTACGTCACACGACATTCTTATATGGTTGAAAGAAAATAGGAAGGCCTGACAAAATAAGAGCAGAAAGGTTATTTTATTAATAGGTTATTTTCTCTGATGACATTGTTTTTGTGATCATTTGAGCCAAAACTGTAACTGAACTATTAATACACTGGGCAGCTGATTTCCAGTTATTTTTTTAGTTTCTTCAAACAGACACATCATCGTCTCCCTTAACGAAAGCAGCTCATCGTTGCATCATGTGAAGTTTGGTTTTCTGCTCTTTCTGACATGACTTATTGTCCCTGCGGGATCAGTTTGGTGATCAAATGAAACACGTGAGCCTTCCTGGTGTTTTTTTAGAGGAGCTTCACTGAGAAACCTTTTTTATTTATTATTTTTTTAAAGTGAACGTGAAAATAGTCTCCTACACCTATCTCCTGCATCAGCTCCTGATAGAAAATAGACGTTGAAACTCTAGGATTATAAAAACCTGACAGATCTACGTCATACTGTCACTTAACATTCATGGACTCACCCCCGGCTGTTGTTGGTTTAGCGTCCAGGAAACAGCAGAAAACGCCCCTGCTAGTAGAAGCTAATCGTTAGCATTAGCAACTCCACCACACAGCAGAACACCTCCAGGCTTGTGTTATTTGTGGAGATAAAACATCAACGTTGCAAAGAAAACAGAGTAAGTGTTAGAGTCATGTTGCTGTCAGCCAATCAGGAGCGAGATGTCCAAAACTCAGGAAATAAGACTCCAAATCCTGTCGTCTGTAGCTACTTTCTCCTCTGAAACAGGTTCACCGGACCTTTTTTCCCCAGAGAACAACTTACAAGGCATCCATTCCTATTACAGACCACTGCAAATGTATTAAAATATGAGTAAAGTTCCTCTTTGAACATGATTTTTAAAACAGATCTATGTTGTTTGTGTGTTGCTGAAGCTGCAATATTAAAACTTGTAGGAAACAAATGAAATAATCATCACACAGAGTTCTGCTCCATGTGACGAGAAGCGTTGCCTTGTCAGCAGTTCACTTCAGTTCTGACTGCTCAGACACACTTTCTGCTACAAGGAGTCAAAAATATGAATAAAGTCTTCATTTCATGTAAAAACAGATGGCAAAAAGCCAAATTCAATACAAACATACATCTCTGAATATTTCTTTCAGTGTTTCTGAATCAGAACAAAGTGCTTTTCTGGGACAAACATTTTTCAATAGAGGGCTGAAATAAGTTTTCAATCAGAAAATAACATTCAAGTTACATTTAAAACCAGCAGACTGGTGTATGAAAGCTCCATCTCACCAGGACCGGAGTTTTAATAAAAGTTCTGGGGAAAAAAAGCTGAATTTCATTCAAAATAATTTTTGTTTCATAGTTTTTAAAATAGTTAAAGTTTAAATCTCCTAAAAGCAGAGTTTTCGTGTGTTTTCACTTTGGATAAAAGTGCAGAGACACAGAGTCTTTGAACGTGTGATGTACCAGCAGCTGACGAGAAGGTCTGATGTGTGAAGTAAGCCACCTGAATCATTGTGATGGGGCTTAAATGTAAAATGACTGTAAACCGAGTCAACCAGTCTGGCGTGTTCGGTGAGACTCGCCCAGAAAAAGAGCCGATGCTCAGAAAAATGTAAACACCTAAAACCTCTCAGACCCTGGTTTGTGCCCGTTGACAGCCTTGTGTTGACAGATGTGATCCTTTGGTATAGTTTTAGTGATGAATTTGATTTAAATGTTTAAGTTTAATAGGATTCTCTTTAAAGATCAAGTTCACCAGCTGTTTTTTGTTATTTTTGAAAGACGGTCGGTCAATCTTGAGTTTAAGCTAAACAGAAACAGAGTCTTCTTCCCCTATTTCCTACATTGGCTGCCGATGGAAAATAGCCGATAAACACTCGGATTAGAGAAGTCAGTTGGATCTATGTCACGCTGCAAATTAGCATCTTGACTCGTGACGGGCGGGAACTGTTGTTGGTTTAGCGTCCAGGAAACTAATGACTAGCAGAAGCTAACCATTAGCATTAGCAACTCCAACACACTGCAGAATCCCTTGATCAACGTTGCAGAGCAATCTGAGTCCGTGGTAGAGTTGCGTTGCTGTTATCCAGTCAGGTGAGATGTTCAAATATCAGGAAACAAGACTCCAAATCCTGCTGTCTTCTTATCACCTCGGCTCCGAATAACTTCTAGTTCCTCAAACAGGAGCGCCAGAGCTTCTTTACCATAGAGATGGACTCACAAGGCATTCATTTATACTAGAGCTGCAGATGTGTTGATGAAACAGGTGAACTTGGTCTTTAACAGAGAGCATCTGTTTGGTGGGTCGGGATCAGACATCAACCTGAACATCACAAAGGTTTTGATCTTCCTCGTGTCTCAGACCAGACAGAACATACATTTAAACACGGGGACATGCTATGATGACTAAAGTAACCAGGCTGTGTGAAAATACTGTCAGTCGACCCCCCCCCCCCCCCCCCCCCCCAAAAGTGATCAAAACTTGAGGTGAAAGGTCTGAATCACCAGAACATGGCGGCAGGTCTATTTTAGCCGTACGTGAGGCGTGTTCATCAGTTCGGTGCTGTCTGTGGAGGGGGAGGAAGTGGGAGCTCTGGTCAAGATCCCGGCGGAGTCCTGGGACCCTGTCCCCCCCCTGCCTCCTCTCCTCAGGAGCTCTGAAGAAAAGGTGTGAGCATCTGACGTGTCCTGTGGGAGAAAGTTAAATCCCTGCACCTTCATGTCCCTGTCGCTGATAAAGAGGTCCTCCTCACCCCACCTGCTTTCACTCCCCATTGCTGAAACTCCACCTCCTCCCCCAGGGTCCTGGCTGCATATGTGGGAGCTGATGGGTGAGTCGCTGCTTGTACTCGGGCTTGGAGATGACAGGCTGTGACTTTGATGGGCGCCGTGACTGGGGGATACCTGCATCAGGTCCTGCACAGACATGGACTTACCCAGTCCTCGGTCTGCGTGGATGGGTTTTGAGCAGCAGCCCGGACCTGGAGGAACCACAGGTTCCAGCTCTAGGCTCATGTGTCTCCTCCAGGAACCTTCCTCTTTGGGATCCACCCTCCTGTTGGTGCTTCTCTGTAACTGCTCCAAAGTGTTCAGCTTCATCTCAAGCCCAAGGTCCTCCGTGCCCTCCATTTGCCTCCCTAAACCTCCACAGAAGTCCTGGATTTCAGGAGACACCTCATTGGAGATTGCTAGCATCAAGTTTACTGGTCCACCGCTTCGACCAGAAGGAGGGGGCGGAAGCCTCGCCAAAAGGGGAAACTCTCCGTCTCCAACTCCTCGGCCTCCAGAACTGCTGGTACTGTTCGGAGTGAGGAGAGCGGGAGAGTTCCCCGCAGCGTCGTCTGGGCCACTTTCAGATGACGTGGCATAAACTTGTTTATGATGATGATGAGGCAGCGGCGGTGGGCTAAAACAGGAAGATGCAGGACCAGAGGGAGGTGTGGAAGAGGAGGTGTTGAGGTTGAGTTCTTTTGGAGGAGCCAGAATGAGATGGAGACCCCCCTGTGATAGTTGAGAGCTGGTGGAGGAGCATGTCACAAAACCACCAGCAGGAGGAGCTCCACCGCTGCTCGCCCGAGTGGAGCTGGACAAGTCCTTACAGAAGACGGAGGAGTTGTAGTCAGACGTCTGCTCCAGCTCGAACAGAGGGAGGGAGGACAGCGTGACGGCTGAAGAGGAGCCTTTACGTAAGACCTGGCGATAAATGTCAAGCAGCGAGTCCAGCTTCGACTCGATGGACTGGACCTGTGAGAGAAAAACACCCAAATCACTTAAATCTTAATTATTCTGCTGCTTTGTTTGCTTTTGGTTTGAGGAATAATCATTGACCAAGACCAACCCTTTCTGAATCAGAGGACTCCAAAGCGCCTTACATTACAGTGAATCATTCATCCATTCACACGCTGTTGGTGATGAGCTACAACGTAGCCACAGCTGCCCTGGGGCGCACTGCTGTAAGGGATCCGTGCTTCTGGGGGAGCCCATCACCCTTTCAGGGGAGCCAAGCTCCCCCTAGCTCCCCCATGACCTGAGCCCTGTTGTTAGTGCGACTGTGAAAAGCGCAGCTTGTTCCTGCGGCGCAGGTAGACGTTTCAGGGAAAATAACGTTTAAAATCCTCTTGAAATTTTCAGCTAAAGTGCTACGAGAAACAAAACCTCTCCATGCAAGCTAATAGCTGTGCTCTGCTTCCGGTATCTCACTGGATGTCGTTTGCATCATCGTTTCTACATTAGCCGGCCCAGGAATAAGGAATAGCCGAGTAATAACAGGTGTGTCTTCCAGGTGCCACTCACCTGCCGCTCCACCTTACAGACACGACCCAGCATGCTCATGTCCTCCAGGATGTCCCCTTCAGACAACAGCTTCTCTCGTATCTTCTTGTCCAGAGGGATCTGACCCTTCCCGAGGATTTGGTCCACTCTGGTTACACAAGACACACAAACACAAGCGAAGATTAGTGACAGGAAGAACGTCTGACGTGTTAGTGATCCAAAGCCCGAAGAACTACAGAAAAGTTAGAAAAAAACAACAAAGGAGCACTTTTTGTTATTTTTGTTTTGTTATTTTTGCGTTGTGTTAATTCAGTTAGTCTGAGTGAACGCCGCCGGCTCATGGAAGCTGTGAGAAGAAGCCAAAAGAAGCTTTGATGTTGCTTCTCTTTTCTTTCCTAATAAGAAGTTGAGGCAGCGACAGCAGGACGCAGCGTTGCAACAAGCCATTTGCACAAATGTGTCATTTTTGGGACATTCCAGGATCAAGCTGCAGATTCCTGCGGACTATTCCCAGAATTCCCACCAGAAATCAGCGTGGACATCACATTAGTGTGTTACACGAATCAGAAGCCAGAAAAGACGTGTTTCCTTCCCACCTCAGTCAATTAAAGTCACCTTTATTTAATCACCTGTAAGCCGCCTTTTCTTTCCGAGACGATTTTACTTAATTTGGTATTTTAGGAGCACACATTTTGTAAACAGGAAGTTAGGATGACTCTTCTGAAGATATTTGAATGCCCAAAAGTTAATGCCTAAAGAAAAAGAGGCTTCCTTTTCTCTCCTTGAATGGACTGAGGTGATTTAAAACCATGAGGAGGTGTGAATGTTTGAGGATGGTGGGGGCAGTCTAACCCCTGGATGGAGTTCTTCCTGCCCTGGATGTCAAAGACAGGCAGGGCGGGGGAGGAAAAGGTCTTCGCACGGCTGCTCAGGGCTCGGGTGCCAAGTATCATGTCCAGCCTGTGAGGGAAGCAAAAACATGCACACACAAAGGTACGTACATGCAAAAAATACAAAACATGTCAGAGTCATGCACATTTTCTTAGGATGTGCAAACATGCCAAGAGACACTTCCAGAGTCCTGAGAAAGCGTATGCAGCCGGATGATCGTTCCTACCTGGTCTGCAGACTCTTAATGCGGCACAGCATGTCCAAATGACCGGCCGAGTACTGCTCAATTACATCCTTCACGTCGTACGGACGCAGCGTCTCCTTAAACTTCTTCTTTGCTACGTGAAACTTCATTATCCTGCAGGAGGAGGGATAAGAGGGGATAGATAAAACGGCCACCAGGAGGAGCTCTGACCCAGCTAAGGTCCAGTACAACCTTCTAACAGGAGCATCGCTGTTTTCTCTGCTGTGTGGATGTAAAACAACTGATTTTATTCACCTGCAAAGCCTCAAGGCTGAAATCAGGACAAATTGGTGGAAAGTGGAGAAAAGATGGAGTCAGCAAGGGCAGACAGCAGTAAAACAAAGCTTTATGGCAAACTGGAGAAGACATCTTGATGAGAAACAGGCACAGGAACAGAACATCCTAGAACATTTATTAATAAACACCTCCTGGCTATGTGTGGGTTTCAGAACAGGAAAATAAAGAAATATACTCTTAAGAGTAAAATAGGTCAATAAACATGATTTATTGTCAATGTTATTATTCCACCTGCAACATTAATCACTAATTCATCCGTCTAGTGCAGTAGGGGTTGTATGAACTAGTCACTAGTCGACTTCACCGCTCTATAGTGACTTGTTATGCCTGTCATCGACTAGTCGCTGTCACGTGATAATGACCGGCAAGATGCAGTCCTCGGAAAAGACAGCAGCCTGCTGTCAGCAGGTGACAAGCTCCTGCGCGTCGGGAGGCAACGCGCTGTGCCAGAGCGTCGGTACCGACACCCGCCGTAAAACGGACATTTAACCAAATTGTGACCTTTACCCTCTTGCAATTTAACCTTCCCCTCACCCCCATCCTAACCTTAACCAGCTTGCGCATGCAAAGCTCTGATTGTTGACGCGCTCCAGACATCTGCGTCCTGAGCACGGCCACAGTAACATTATCACATCAGGTGTCGCCACCTCAAAAACTAATTTAACACGCGATCGTTCATGTCGGCTCATTTCCTTTTATGTTTTCTGTCTTTTATTCTTTTATTTGTACCTGATGCTTTTCGCTGCTGTGGATCGGGGCGCATCACCTGTTTTGTCCTCGGTGACGCACCGATCACTGATTCGGCTGCCAAACAGCAAGCACTCCGCTGTTTTAGCAGTCGGTAGATCTTTTAGAACTGCAGTTCAAAGGTAACTCATGAGGTGAATATATATGAACCCAGGTAGCAGTTTCTCTTTAGGACTGAGAGGAGATGCAGGAAGATAATAAACAGACAGGACAGAAAAATAGTCAAATAAAAACAAGCTAGTTTTTGTACCTGCTGGTTGCAACAAACAGACACCATTGAAGGTAATCAGAAGTGAGGAACAGAAAATGAAATAATTATTTTAATGTTTAGAGCAGCAGGAACTCCGAGAGGTTGCAGGCGCATCAGTGAGTTTGCGGCTGCTGCGCAGGGGGAGGGGGGAGAGGGCTGAAGCAGGGGAGGGGGGAGGGGGCTGAAGCAGGGGGAGGGGGGAGGGGGCTGAAGCAGGGGGAGGGGGGAGGGCTGAACAGGGGGAGGGGGCAGGGGGCTGAAGCGAGATGCAGCAACTACCGTTGTTAAAAGAGATGTGTTTAACACAGAAAATTTTAATTGTCAAAAACTCCAGCGAACCAACCGTATGACGTCATCAACGACTAGTCAAAGTCGACTCGATTTTCAAAAAAAAAAAAAAAAAGATTTAAAAAAAATTGTCATGCAGCCCCTAGTGCAGGCCATGGGTTCGGTAGGTTGATGTTACGAGCAACACTCTTCTATATTACAGGAGCTGATAGACCACGTGGATCCAGGTGTCAGAAATGGTGCTGCTTGGAAATAAACCTAAAAAAAAGGATAATAAAGTGGTTCTCTCACATTTTTCTAAAAACCACCAACAATAACACCAACGCCTGGACCGTCTGGTTGTCGGTGTTGCCGAACCGCCACACTTTCCTGGGTCCTCCATTCATTACGCATTCACGTACTTAGACACAGAACACCAATGGTGTTTTCTTTCTATTAATAAAAAAATGTTTGTGTTCATTTTTCTATGGGATGTTATTTGTGGAAAATTATACAAAAAAAAACTAAACAACAAACCCACAAATATATCTAAACATTCCTGGTATTTTTAGTGTTTTCCATAAAAAACAGAAACAAAAAAGCTGCCTAAACCTGCATTTTTTATTTTATGTATATTTAAAAAAACATATCATTCTTTTTTAGTCAAAATCATTGAGAGAGGTGTGGAGGGCCCAACGAGCCACTTGTGGCTCCAGGGCCGCAGGTTGCAGAACCCTGATCTAAAGTATCTTATGATTATTGTGAATTTGGTAAACTACCTTTAAGCTGTCTCTTTGTAAAGTTTTTATGTGTCAACATGTTTACGGGCCAGAAAATGTCGAAAAGTGAAAAATCAGCCAGAATCCCAAAAATTTAAAACTAAAAGATCTGCAGGAAGAGTGGAGAACCGGCGCTCTTCTTCCTCAGCTTTCACGGCTTTGCAGTAATAACTCCTCAGTTCACAAATTTCCTTTCTTTGTAGACCAAGATCTCATTATGAGCTAAAAATAAAGGATTTATTAAAAGAAAAGCTTCCAGTCAATTGATCTCAATCGGGAGTGCGGCCTCACCGCAGCGATCCGCAGTCAGGCTTTGTTTCCTCTCAGGAGAAAGAAAATCTAACATCAACTAACCTGACGGCTCGGATGACGGTCTTCACTGAAGGCAGCAGGTCCTCCACCGAGATATCACAGTGGCAGCCCTTCTCATCAAAGCCCTCTTCTGCCGTGATGTTGGAGTCGGCTGCATGAAACCAAAACGAAGGATCAGAACGATGCAGGAACAACGAGATGAAAACAGCTTTCCAGGAACAACGTTCTTTTCAGAAATGTAAACTCATTTCACTTCAATTCAAAGATACTTTATTAATCCCAGAGGGAAATGAGAGTTTCAGTACACACAATTCAGAGATCAGACATACGTGGGCAAGACACATGACAAGAATTGGTGACTGTGGTCATTCGCAACCCTGAGTCGTGCTACTTTAATAGAGATCAGAGGGTTACATGAGGGTTGGTTCAGGTGGAGGGAACAAAAAGGCTCTTCAGAGTTACCCTCCACCAGGAGGACAGCTTTGCTCTGCAAAAAAAAAAAAAAACCACCTCAGACAGAAATGCAACAGACTTCAGACAACACAACATAAGTGTCCACTAGGTGGGGAGGTGGGTTGGGACTATCCCCACTTCAGTTCCTGCAGCCACCATAAGCAGCGCATGTCACCTCAGTGTGGATAGGGGGAGGAGCATTGAGGGTTGGAGGGTTGCAGTGACCCTGGAACGTTTCAGCGGACTTCCCGCAGTCCCGCCCAGGCTGGGAAAGGAGACAGAGTTGAGTTGCCATAGCGACAGCACATTCCACATATCTTCTGAGGGGGGAGTTTTCGTTGGAGCCTTGCAGGCTCAAGGGCGCCAGGTTCCGATTAGAAATTGTTTTGGGGCCAGACAGAGATCATTTCCTCTCTGTCTTACAGTTTGTTGGTCCTCAACCTCTCAAAATCCCAATAATGGACGTTAATCTATCCCAATCCGTGCGGATTCGTCCACTCTCTCCTTGATGACATCCATCTTTTGTGCCAATAATGAATCTCGGCCAAAGTTCCAAGCTTACGATTCATCTCGACAATTATGTGAGTCTGTGAATTCACAGCGTGGTGCAAACCATCTCTGAGCTCCGGGATCAGGCCAATATTCCTCGACAGCTTGTTAATTATCCCGTAAGCCAGGTAACCTCCAAGGCCAATGAGCAGGAAACCTGACACCAACACCATGAATATCCACACGTCTTCAGAGTCCTCCACAGACAGCTGAGATAAACAAATCAAGTTCCACTGTTTCCAGGAGTCCATGATGTGTCCAACTGGGTCTGTCCCGGTGGGGCATCCAGGAGCCCCTTCTCCCATTCTCATCGTTGGAAAACTTTTATCAATTGCGTTGAGAGACCAACTGACGAGATCCATTTTAGTGATTTTCAGTATCCAGAAAAATGCAGAAGCAGCCGTGCACCCAGCACACACACACAGACAAAGGTCCTTGAGGATAAGATATGGAGGAGAGGAGGAAAAAAGCGTCTGCACCCTCCGAGAGCCGGACATTTAAATCCAGCCTGCTTCCATTTTATATTTCCAAATGAATCTGTATCACATTTAAGAAGAAAACCATCTGTGTGGAATGTCGTCAGTGGAAGTGTATAAGGTGCCTTATACACTTCCACTGACGACATTCCACACAAACACACACTTAGGGCCGTGGGAGTGAGCACATTCAACGGCATTTGGCAGGGGGATATTTCAGCCTCCTCCCGAGTGCCGGTGCCCACTTCCAATTTTAAACCGCACTTAGACACTGATGGCTGAGGGTGTAAGTGGGGTGGTGCAGTGGCATCAGCTGGCATAGGCCGGACAATGCCTGCACTGCCCGCTCACCACAGCCATGGAATACACCTCATCAACACACAACACTATACTGGAAGAGGCGGAGGGAGACTAGGGGTCTTTGCCACCTCTGTTGTTGCTAGGCTTCCTGGGGCTGGAGGCTAGGAGGGAGATCTGGCCGTCTGGTTGGGGTCTGGGGTGGTGGGTTGCTGTGCTCAGCGTTGGGCGGGGGAGCTTGCTCATCAGCACCCCAGCAGAAAGGGTCAAACTCTGGTAACCGGTGATGGTTGTACCCAATGTGCAGCAGTACCGGGACCAGAGTGAATAGGGTGTGTATGGGGAGCATGAGTGGGTGTCCGGCGTGCATTTTTGTAAGTCTTGGGTTGTATGTGCATGTGTGAGCATGAGGGAGGGAGTGTGTGACTGTGTTTGTGTATGACTGTATATGTCAGGTGGGGCCTTTGGGTCCTCCCCTCTCCTGGAACTTCTCTTGATGATATAGATCTTTGTCCCCCCTCTCCCTGCCACACCTGGTGTGAGGGGTTGTGCCATGGTCTGCCTGAGTGTTCGTGGCAACCGGGTCTGGGGGTTTAAGATTTTGGCATCTGCCTGATAGATCCCGGTGGCTGCCTGGTGGGGTCTGGGTCCCTGGGCTCTGCTGGGTCCCCGGCGGGGGTGGTCGCCCCTGGGTCCCGGGTCGCTGGATCCCGGGCTCGGCCGGCTAGGGGGTGGGAGGCTGCGGGCGGGCCTGTGGGCTTGCCGCTGATATCTCCAGGGACTCTGCCGGCTGCTGGTTGTGGCCCCCCGGGGCGATCCTCTGTGCCTCTCGAGGGGGGCGGGGGCCTTCCTGGTTGCAGTCTCCTTGGGGTTCCTGCGTTCTGGGGCAGCGCCTGGATCTCTGGGACTTGGAGCTCCCCCCGTCTCCTGCGCATCTTTGGGGGGCGGATCTGTGGTCCCTCACACTCTCTGTTGGACGCTCCTATAGAGAAACCTTACATAAACAAGCGCGTGTACACACACAGGTGCTCACATGGTGCTCTCAAAAGTATGGGCTTGGGCACGTTCAACACAGGTCTTAAGACTATGGTGGGCACTTAATGCACTGTGATTTATTATAGTGATTCTTCAGTTAAGCAATGTTGATTATATATATATATTTTTTTTTCATCAAGTTGACGCAGTGATAGGTAGATCTTGTTGTATTGTTGTTGAGTCCCTTTGTGTCCTTTTGTTTTTGTTTTTCTCTTTTTCTGCAGGTCTAGAAGCAGACTCTTGTTCATTATTGTTTATTTTTGTGGAACCCCCCCCCCCCCCCTCTCCCCAACTTTTGTTTTCCTTTCTCTTTCACCTCTGTCTCCGTGTCTGGTCGGAATTACAAAGCATTCAACAACAATAACAATACAGTTTTAAGTATCAGGCGTGACATTAAAAGCAGACGCTTTGATGCTCCACCTGAGAGTAAATCTGTAAGGCTTGTCACCAGCATTCAGACATCAATTCTGCTTGCTTCACAGCCAGACAGGACACGTTAAAAAAAAAAAGAAGAAGAAAACCATCTGAAACAGCAAGTCACCCCTAAATTATTATTTACACACAAACTGCTTTCGTCAGAGGTACAGAATCTACAAACTGGTTCTGAGAGTTCAGATGGCGCTCGCGCGGGTGCACGCAGCGTGCTGCTCGTCCTCTTTACGCAATGGAACCTTGCGTTTTATTGGCTTTTATTGGCTTTTATGTATTTTTGTCGTCTCTGATGCTTATTTTGAATGGTGTGGCTTCTCTGGTGACTTATGATCGAGCTGCGCTGCTGAAGCTTCGTCCTCCTGTTGATGTAGCGGGTGCTGCGTGCTGGGAACCTCACGGGTGGCATTGTTGTTTAGACTGCCCGTGTGCTCTCTCCCCCCAAGCCGTGATGTGTCGGCCCTCTGTCCGCCCCAGCTCAAGAAGGAAGCATCGCAGAAGACGGGGAAAGCGTGGTAGCCGGCGCATGAGACGTGGGGCTGGACTTCCTGGATCCCTGAAGAAGCGGCTGGTCTGATTCGGCCCAGCTTGTGACCCGGTGGTTTTGAGACGTCTGATGGTTTACTCTGCGCCCTGCCTTGTGAACTTGGCCGGCTTTGAGGGTGAGCTGGCACCACGCCACTGCCAATTGGCTCGAGGACCTCGCCAGGGTGGGGTTTGTTGGGAGAATCTATGCTCGGTTACAGGCTCAAAGTTGGAGGAGATGGTGCCCGTGCGCGATCCCGGTGCTGCGTCCCTGCCGCAGACCCGGTTTGGTCTGGTCAGTGCCAGGTCTGTGCAGAACAAAACTTTTATTCTTCGGGATTTTTTTATTCAACATGACTTGAGTTTTCTGTGCATCTGTGAGTCCTGGATCCCGTTTGGTGACTCAAGCGCCCTGCTGGAGCTGGAACCACCTGGCTGCTGCTGTTTTAAAATCCCTAGATTGCGGGGCAGAGGTGGTAGGCTGGTTGTTTTGAAATCCAGCTTTCCTTGTAAACAGCTTACACCCACCATGTCATTTTCTTCTTTTGAACTGTGCATCTCCCCCTGCCTGCTCGATGTGCTGATTTATCGCCCTCCAAAGACTGACTAACTTCCTTAATGATTTCTATGATCTTGTGGCAGACTGCATCCTAAAATATGACTATGTATCAGGACAAGAACTCGGAGGACCCGTGATGACACCAAACACAGTAAAGCTCCTTTACAAGTCTTTACTAGATGTGGCGTTACCCAAGGAGGGCGAGGCTGGAGTCGGAGAGGAGGCATGGGTCAAAAACCAGAAAGAGGTGAAGCAGGTAAATGGAGCAGGTTAGAGAAGAGGTCAAAGACAGGCGAGGGTCGTGATGGCAGGCAGAGTCCTAGGCAGGGGTCAGGCGTGAAAACGAGGTCCAGAGGCAGTGATCAGGCAAGGTGAAAGGCTGGAAGATCTACTGACAAAGAGCGTTCAATAATCTGGCACTGGTTGGAGAGCAGGCTGAGTGTTATGTAGCAGGGGGAGCAGGTGTGTGGGATGAGCTGAGGACAGGTGCAGGTGATGGTAATTAAGTGGCTGAGGGCTTGATTGAGGAGGCAGCAGAGGCAGAGGAGGGTGTAAGCCTGGGAGTCATGACACTATTGTAATACCAATGCCCTATACACTGGCATTACTGGTTACTGATGCGGGTGGTGGTCTTTACATGTGTTTAAAAGAATTGTAGCTTGTGTTTATTTCCGATGATGTTTATTATTTCGTCGTGTTCCAAAATGTCCATGATCCATTTACTTGCAATTAAAGTGGTTTACAATGAATGCATTACTTGTCCCGATGACAGTCCGCAGAGTCCGTTACACACAGCTACAGTCCTCGCCACACAGTAAAAACCTGTTAGTCCCATCACAGCAACACCTGAGCCTAATCTGTGTTGGCTTACGTAGGCTGGTGCTTCCACAATCAATTGACCAATCAAATGAGGCCAAGCCTCCTCTTAGGTATGCAGAAAGAAAATGACACATATGGCTCCTACACGCCAGCCCCTAATTGCGCATGGCAGAAGACATAGCAATTACAATAACTTATATTACAGGAGCCATTATAAACAAAAAAAGAAACACAATATAAAGATATACATAAACCAAAAGACCTGTAATATCTTTTGAAACCTAAGTTCCCCCTTCACACACTAAACATAGCTTAGTTATTGGTCTCTCGATGATGTTAGTCTTGGTTTGAAGGCGAACTACTCGAACCAAGCCCTTCTTGTCAGGAAATGTTTTAAGGACTTTCCCTAACACTCATGATCCTTTAAGAGTGGTGTAGTCCATAACCACAACTATGTCTCCCACTTCTAAACCTTTTTTCCTTTTGATCCATTTTTGTTTTTCCTGCATTAGTGGCAAGTACTCCCTGATCCATCGCGTTCAAAACAAATCAGCAATGCACCTGTTTCCGCCTTCTCTTTACATAAAGATCCTCTTTCTCAAAGATACCTGGTGGAAGGACAGGTTTCCCTTTCATGAGAAGTAAGTGATTGGCCGTTAAAGCTTCAAGATCATTGGGATCCTCTGATAGTTTGGTTAGGGGTCGGTCATTCAGGATAGCCTCAGCTTCGCAAAAGATGGTATGTAGACCGTCATCATCTAACACTTGTTGACGCAATACTGAGTGTAGAACCTTTCTGATGCTGTGAATGAGACGTTCCCAAACTCCACCAAAATGTGACCCTGTTGGCGGATTGGAAGACCATTTTATCCCCTTTTGTGTCATTGCCTTTTCGATTTTTTTTGTATTTAGGGCACCTATGGCCTCTCGTAGCTCTCTTTCTGCTCCTATGAAGTTAGTGCCATTGTCTGACCTCATGTGTGTGACTTGACCTCTTCGTGCAATAAATCTTCCTAGAGCATTAATGCATGAATCAGTGTTTAAAGAGTAAGCCACCTCCAAACGCACTGCTCTGCTTGTCATGCATGTAAAAATCACACCGTAGCGTTTAACTACACTGCGTCCTCCTTGCACTTCTCGTCGTCGTCTTCCTCCGCTTATCCGGGTCCGGGTCGCGGGGGCAGCATCCCAACTAGGGAGCTCCAGGCCGTCCTCTCCCCGGCCTTGTCCACCAGCTCCTCCGGCAGGACCCCAAGGCGTTCCCGGACCAGATTGGAGATGTAACTTCTCCAACGTGTCCTGGGTCGACCCGGGGGCCTTCTGCCGGCAGGACATGCCCGAAACACCTCCCCGGGGAGGCGTCCAGGAGGCATCCTGACCAGATGCCCAAACCACCTCAACTGGCTCCTTTCGATCCGGAGGAGCAGCGGTTCTACTCCGAGTCCCTCCCGAATGTCCGAGCTCCTCACCCTATCTCTAAGGCTGAGCCCGGCCACCCTACGGAGGAAACTCATTTCGGCCGCTTGTATCCGCGATCTCGTTCTTTCGGTCATTACCCAAGCGAGGGATGGTAACAGGTTTCAATGGGGCTACTCTAGCCTTGCCAAATAGAAAGGACACATGTATCTCTTCCTTGTCATTATTGAGTCTGAGGTAAGTAGCTGTACCGTACCCACTTTTGCCTGCATCCGAGAAGTGATGCATTTGTGCGCCGATTACCTTTCCAAACCCTTCTGGCTTAAGGCATCTGCCGATTTGGAAATCTGCTAAACTTTCCAAATCTCTTAACCATTTCTCCCATCCCTTCTGGAAACCATCAGGTACAGGATCATCCCAACTACAGTTCAGTCTACACAGATCCTGCAAGAGTAACTTGGCAGGTAAAATGACAGGAGCTAGGAATCCCAATGGATCATACACTGAGCTGAATACTGACAGCATTCCTCTTTTGGTAGCAGGCTTTTCTTTCACCTTTGGTTTGAATATGAAGTTGTCAGTTTCAACACACCATAACATGCCTAATGCTCTACTCACAGGTAGATTATGTTTATCCAAGTCTAAGTCACAGAGTGTTTGATCTCTGTGGCTTTCTGAAATGTTTTGAAGCACATTTCTCTTATTGCTAGTCCACTGAGTTAAGGTAAAACCTCCCTTGCTGCAAATGGACATAAGGTCCTTTGCCATGGTGACGGCATCCTTTTCTGTTGGCACACTTTTAAGATCATCCATGAGGTGGGGTGGTGCGGTGGCATCAGCTAGCATAGGCCGGATGATGCCCGCACTGCCCGCTCACCACAGCCATGGAATACACCTCATGATCACACAACACTATATTGGAGCAGGCGGAGAGAGACTAGGGGTCTTTGCCACCTCTGTTGTTGCTAGGCTTCCTGGGGCTGGAGGCTAGGAGGGAGATCTGGCCGTCTGGTTAGGGTCTGAGGAGGTGGGTTGCTGTGCTCAGCGTTGGGCGGGGGAGCCTGCTCATCAGCACCCCAGCAGAAAGGGTCAAACTCTGGTTACCGGTGATGGTTGTACCCCATGTGCAGCAGTACCGGGACCAGAGTGAATAGGGTGTGTATGGGGAGCATGAGTGGGTGTCCGGCGTGCATTTTTGTAAGTCTTGGGTTGTATGTGTATGTGTGAGCATGAGGGAGGGAGTGTGTGACTGTGTTTGTGTATGACTGTATATGTCAGGTGGGGCCTTTGACTCCGCCCCTCTCCTGGAACTTCTTTTGATGATATAGATCTTCGTCCCCCCTCCCCCTGCCACACCTGGTGTGAGGGGTTGTGCCATGGTCTGCCTGAGTGTTCGTGGCAACCGGGTCTGGGGGTTTAAGATTTTGGCATCTGCCTGATAGATCCCGGTGGCTGCCTGGTGGGGTCTGGGTCCCTGGGCTCTGCTGGGTCCCTGGCGGGGGTGGTCGCCCCTGGGTCCCGGGTCGCTGGGTCCCGGGCTCGGCCGGCTAGGGGGTGGGAGGCTGCGGGCGGGCCTGTGGGCGGGCCTGTGGGCTTGCCACTGATGTCTCCCGGGACTCTGCCGGCTGCTGGTTGTGGCCCCCCGGGGCGATCCTCTGTGCCTCTCGAGGGGGGCGGGGGCCCTTCTGGTTGCAGTCTCCTTGGGGTTCCTGTGTTCTGGGGCAGCGCCTCGATCTCTGGGACTTGGAGCTCCCCCCGTCTCCTACGCATCTTTGGGGGGCGGATCTGTGGTCCCTCACACTCTCTGTTGGACGCTCCTATAGAGAAACCTTACATAAACAAGCGCGTGTACACACACAGGTGCTCACATGGTGCTCTCAAAAGTATGGGCTTGGGTACGTTCAACACAGGTCTTAAGACTATGGTGGGCACTTAATGCACTGTGATTTATTATCGTGATTCTTCAGTTAAGCAATGTTGATTATATATTTCTTCATCAAGTCGACGCAGTGATAGCTAGATCTTGTATTGTTGTTGTGTTCCTTTTTTTTGTCCTTTTGCTTTATTTTTTTGTCTTTTTCTGCAGGTCTAGAAGCAGACTCTTGTTCATTGTTTATTTTTGTGGACCCCCCCCTCTCCCCACCTTTTCCTTTCTCTTTCACCTCTGTCTCCGTGTCTGGTCGGAATTACAAAGCATTCAAAAACAATAACAATAAAGTTTTAAGTATCAGGCGTGACATTAAAAGCAGACGCTTTGATGCTCCACCTGAGAGTAAATCGCTAAGGCTTGTCACCAGCATTCAGACATCAATTCTGCTTGCTTCACAGCCAGACAGGACACGGTTAAAAATAAAAAAATGAATTGCAGCTTGCTGTAAAAAAACTGTCCCATCACAGCAACACCTGAGTCTAATCTGTGTTGGCTTAAGTAGGCTGGTGCTTCCACAATCAATTGACCAATCACATGAGGCCAAGCCTTCTCTTAGGTATGCAGAAAGAAAATGACACATATCGCTTCTACAACTATGTCCTATTTTGGGTGATTTTAACATCCATATCTGCTGTCCTGACAGTGAATCGCTTCTTGGTCCTCTTTTGTTTGCCATTTATCTGCTACCTCTGGGGTCAATCTTTCGTAAACATGGCCTATCATTCCATCTCTATGCTGACGATTGCCAGATTTACTCTCCATTGTGTCAGGAGAAAGGTCACTCTATTCAGTCCTTTGTCTCCTGTATTAACGAGGTGAAGTCTTGGCTAATGGCCAACTTTCTGCATCTGAATGAGGGAAAGACAGAGCTCATTGTTTTCCACCCCAACAGCAGGGCTGTGGGTTGTTATGTTGATCTTGGCCCTCTTTCTCCCTACTCAAAACCAGTTGTCACTAGTCTGGGGGGTGAAAATTGATGCTCACATTAACTCTGTGATCTGGTCCAGTTTCTTTCACCTGAGACTCCTTGTAAAAATCAAGCCGATGCTGTCGAGAGCCCACCTGGAGCGGGTACTCCATGCTTTTGTTATTTCTAGGCTTGATTACTGCAGCTCTCTATATGCAGGGTTGTGTCAGTCATCACTGCGTCGCCTACAGGTTGTGCAGAACAGCGCAGCCAGGTTCCTGACTGGGACCAGGAAACGGGACCTCATCAGTCCGGTTCTGGCCTCCCTGCACTGGCTTCCGGTTTGCTATCGCTCACAATTCAAAATCCTCGTCTTTGTTTATAATTTCTTCCAGGGTGGTGGTCCCCCCTATCTAGCCACCCTCCAGAACAGACATTCCCCATCACGCGCTCTGCGCTCCTCTGACCAAGGCCTGCTCGCTGTCCCTCGTTCTAGGTGTCATACTCGCGGGGACCGGGCTTTCTCAGTCCTAGCACCGTTACTCTGGAACCAGTTGCCACCCTCAGTTAGGCTGTCCCCATCTCTGCCAGTCTTTAAGAGTCGCCTAAAGAGTCACCTCCGCTTGGCATTCCCTGAACGTGTTTGAGTCAGGCCCTCTTTTACATTGATTTTATTTCCCTGTTTTCATTGGTCTCTTTATCCCTTGTTTTACCCATTTGTCTTCTACTTCAATGATTTACCTTTTTTCACTAATTGAATTGCTTGCTTTTAATTTTGATTTATTCATCATGTTTCACATTTCTCATGGACCATGTTTAGCGCCTTGGGCTTCCCGACAGGGTTCCGGAAGGCGCTTTATAAATAAAGCTTCGATTGATTGTTGTTTGTTTGTATAAATGAGCTGCTGCAGACATTATTTTCACATTTTAGTGAATCTGCCGTTGCTTCTGGCTAAAAAGTACCCAGTGACAATGGCGGTACCAGATCACGTAGCTGCACTGTACTGAGGCTCGGCCACTCACGAGTGTGGGTGGGGGTGCTGTCAGTCATTGCTCCAGATTAATAGATTAAATGGATTATAAACCAATTTCACTTTTAAAGACTTTTGATTGAAAAAGACAAAATACTTGAAAAATGGCTTAAAGACATTTTTCTGCTAAATCATCAAATATTGCAAGAAAAGTGAACTTTGGAATGCTGCCCCATTCTTAAAGAGATACTTTGCTACTTTTTCATATTTTAAATAATTTTCTTGAGCCAGTATGAGCTAAAATGAGCCTTTACAGGGTTAATGAAATGTCACTCAGACCCCCCACCGCCTTCTGTAGCCAGAACACCACATTTGCAACTTCAGCCTGGCAAGCCGCTCTTTGAGGAAAAGCTGAGCTGACATACCAGGTGCTGCAGTCTGGTTCCAGCACGTTTCCTGCATGTTTCATATCACAAAAACAGCTGATTTGTTTAATTTAGTGATGCATCACTCCTGCAGACACCAGTGAAGGCTGGGAGACATTTCAGCTGTTAGATAAAAGTGTAAAAAGATGAATGCACTGCGAGGAGATAGATTTCAGTTTTGATTCTACAAACGGACACTAGGGGGTGGTAAAAGCAAGCCAAAACTGCCTAGAACCCCTTTAAGAAACATGGCGAGTTCCTTCTGTTTGGGGAAGCCGCGCCCCTTTTTGGGGGAGTCCAGATTAAAATCAGGAGTAGGATTATGCTTCAAATCTGATATTATTTGGAAAAAAACAATTTTCTGTGTTAACTTTTTAAAACAATAAAAATAAAAATAAATTCCAAGATGTCCTCTTGTGGCTCACCCCTGACCTGATCAAAGAGACCCTGGTATCAGGTGAGGGGAGGAGTGTTCAGATTCCTGGTATCAAACTAATTTTGGGTGGAAATCAATTAATTTGTTGAAATGTCTAAACGGGCAGACGATGAAAATGCGACAACGAAGGATTTAAAGAGAGAACAACGTGGCTTTTAATTAAAAATGTATTATTATCTAGACACCAATTCCCTCAACCCATCAGTTAGGCATCTTAAACCTACTATGACATCAAGTGATCAAATGATGTCATTTCATACCTCAGCTGTAAATACTGCCAGAGAAGTGGGAACACTGTGACCTCAAAAGGGGCGGGGCTAAGCGATCTAATCTTGTTTTACGGTTTCAAGTTGAAATCTTTGCAGTGAAAAAATGTTTAACTGATTTCTCTCCGTCAGCTGCCTTGGCTGGAACCCCACCCCACTGTGGGGGTGGAGGGCGGCAGCAGCTTCCTCCACCCAGCGGTTTGTAGATGTATAAAATCAGCAGAGGTGGATGCAACATAAGTTAAATCTAAAAACATGGAGAAGCTTTCATTTGTTGAATTTTAGTTGAAAAATAAAAAAATAATTTTAGAATCTATTTCATAACAAACGTTTTGCACTTGTTTTTGTTCGTATCTGGTTATTGTTTAAGGTGGTTACTGCTCTAATCTGAATAATCTGCAGCCCAAGTGTTACTGACCATCA
>NC_091746.1:31675145-31707645 GCF_043380555.1 Nothobranchius furzeri
GTGAATGACTGATTGTGTTGTAAAGCGCCTTGGGGGGTTCCAGGACTCTAGAAGGCGCTGTATCAAATACAGACCGTTAACCATTTACCAAGGAGAGAGATTAAGCCAGAGTCAGCTGCCATTAAAAGTACATACAAACAAATAAATCATATAAAAGAAAAATATAAAAAGTAAAGTCACTCAAAATTAAGATTTAAAAATTGAAAGAGAAGAGGTCTACGCCAAGGTACTGGAGAGGAGGGTCCGATCGATAGTTGAATCTCAGATAGAGGAGGAGCAATGTGGTTTTCGTCCTGGCCGTGGAACTGTGGACCAGCTCTATACCCTTGCAAGGGTGATGGAGGGGGCATGGGAGTTTGCCCAACCAATCCACATGTGCTTTGTGGATTTGGAGAAGGCTTATGACCGTGTCCCCAGGGGCATCCTGTGGGGGACGCTCCAGGAGTATGGGGTGGGTGGCTTTCTGTTAAGGGCCATTCAGTCCCTTTACCAGAGGAGCGTGAGTTTGGTCCGCATAGCCGGTAGTAAGTCGGACCTGTTCCCAGTGAGGGTTGGACTCCGCCAGGGCTGCCCTTTGTCACCGGTTCTGTTCATCACTTTTATGGACAGAATTTCTAGACGCAGCCGTGGTGTGGAGTGTGTCGAGTTTGGTGGCAGGAGAATCTCGTCTCTGCTTTTTGCGGATGATGTGGTCCTCCTAGCTTCATCCAGCTCTGACCTTCAGCTCTTGCTGGGTAGGTTCGCGGCCGAATGTGAAGCGGCTGGGATGAGGATCAGCACCTCCAAATCTGAGACCATGGTTCTCGGCCGGAAAAGGGTGGCTTGCCACCTCCGGGTCGGGGGAGAGGTCCTACCTCAAGTGGAGGAGTTTAAGTATCTCGGGGTCTTGTTCACGAGTGAGGGTAGGAGGGATCGGGAGATCGACAGGCGGATTGGTTCGGCGTCTGCAGTGATGCGGATGCTGAGCCGATCTGTCGTGGTGAAGAGGGAGCTGAGCCAGAAAGCCAGGCTCTCGATTTACCGGTCGATCTACGTCCCAATCCTCACCTATGGTCATGAGCTTTGGGTAATGACCGAAAGAACGAGATCGCGGATACAAGCGGCCGAAATGAGTTTCCTCCGTAGGGTGGCCGGGCTCAGCCTTAGAGATAGGGTGAGGAGCTCGGACATTCGGGAGGGACTCGGAGTAGAACCGCTGCTCCTCCGGATCGAAAGGAGCCAGTTGAGGTGGTTTGGGCATCTGGTCAGGATGCCTCCTGGACGCCTCCCCGGGGAGGTGTTTCGGGCATGTCCTGCCGGCAGGAGGCCCCCGGGTCGACCCAGGACACGTTGGAGAGGTTACATCTCCAATCTGGTCCGGGAACGCCTTGGGGTCCTGCCGGAGGAGCTGGTGGACAAGGCCGGGGAGAGGACGGCCTGGAGCTCCCTAGTTGGGATGCTGCCCCCGCGACCCGGACCCGGATAAGCGGAGGAAGACGAAGACGAAGACGAAAGAGAAGAGGCCTGTCTGACCAAGAGAGACAAACTAACCCTGACCAGCATCCCACAGGTACCTTTAACGGCATCTGACCGGCACTAAGTGACCACGTGTAGAGGAGGTCTGACAGCCAAGTACGTGCTGAGGCTAACCCTAACCCATATATTATTCAGAAAAAACGTGTTCTCAACAAAACCTTTCAGCAAAGCTGCGCACTTCCATATGGCTAAATGAAGCTAACTGAAACAGTCTACAAAAACCTGCTAAAGCACCAGTGTTTATGAAGTTAAGATGAATGTGCAGAAATTTTAACAGAAGCAATTAATTGATGGAAAAAACATGCAAAGTTTAACAAAACTCAGGCAGATGAACATGCAAACTAAAGAAGCTTTATTTAAAAAAAAAAGACCATTTTTGTTTAAATGAGCATCAGATGCAGCAAAGATTGTTCCCCAAAGATTTTTGTGTGTCAGAGTGAAATTTGGACACAAAAGAGGAGAAAACCCCAGAAGATTTCAGAGTTTATGAGCAGACTGTATGGATAGCTGCAACGTCACCATTAACTATGGCCATTTCATCACCCTTAGCACATATGCATTTAATAATGCTACTTTAGTGTTTCAAAGCATCACTTTTCAGGGGAAGACTTTGTTACCAAGGCAACAACGTGCACCGCTCAGCAAGCAGACGTCCTGACGGGTTATGTTAGAGCAGCTGTGTGTCGATGCAATAAGCCACAATTTACACACAAACCGATCAGCCGACTGATTTCAAAAACAATTGGTGACCAGTCAACCACCAAAGCAAACATTTGTGGCAGCCTGGCTTCCACGTATAAAAAAGTACACATTTGGTGCATTTCCTCATGAAAAATGTAATATTTGGTGTTTCCAGTTGTCATCGCCCAGTGAGGTCCACGTTTGGGCGGCTCAGACTTAAAGATCACTGGGCGCTATGGCTGTCAGCATTAATGATCAAATCTCTGACTAACGAGCCTTGCAGGCCATCCTATAATGTGGCCACGAGCCACTGAAACAGCTCACTCAGGGGCAGACTCCACAGCAGGAGTGGGGAACCCTGGTCCTCGAGGGCCGGTATCCTGCACGTCTTTGCTCCAACACTTCTTGTTCAGTGGTTAAATCACCTGTTCAGCAGCTCATCAGGCTCTGCAGAAGCCTGTTAATCACCTGCTGATTGAAATCAGGTGTGTTGAAGCAGGGTTGAGACTAAAACATGCTGGATGGTGGCCCTCGATGGCCAGGGTTCCCCACCCCTGCTCCACAGTTGTCTCCTCACACAATTGGACAGCGCTAGGACCAATCAGAGCAAAGCGACGGCTCGTCTGGATTTCTGGGCAACAAACTAACAGGAATTTAAGCATAATCAGATTTAATCCCTCTGAGATAAACTCATCAAATGACTGCATTTCTACGTTAAATAGGGAGAAAACAGAGCAGGAGGAGCGAATGAGTCCAAGTCTGACAGGACAACAGACAGAAGACAAACACCAGCTGCCAGAGTTGTACCTACTTTGTAGGGCTGCAGGTATGCAACGCCTTCAAGTGAGGCTTCCAGGTAGCAACGGAAACCGAGTTCTCATCAGCCGCATAACTACGCCAAACACACTGCATGCAGAACACAAAGAGAAGATTCCCCCAAAACATATAATTAGAAGAAAAAAATCAAATCAAGACTCGAGAGGACACGAGGAGAGGACAAAAACAGCTGATTAGTAAAACAAACAAACAAAAACTGATGTTTGATGCGTCTGTGGGCGGGCGGAGGCCAGGCATGGATACATGCCTGAAGGGCGGCAGGCGGCGCTTGTACTGCCGCCATGTGGCGTCCAGGTCGGGCCTGGTGCTGTCGGTGGAGTAATAACGCCACGCAGCCTGGGGCGACGTGAGGACACACAGGATGAAGAGAAGGAGGAAGCGAGGACAGAGTGAAGAAGATGAGAGTTTAAATAAAAACAACAGTCTGGGATTCAAACGTCTCCAGCTGAGTGAGGATGAGGAGGAAGAGATGATGATATTTTCCGTTTAGTTTGATGGTTTCAACGAATCAACAACAAAGATGAACAAAACAAGGAAGAAAACGAGGAGTCAAATCTTTGAAGCGTTTTTTAGACTGAAGTGGTTCCAGAACTGGTCCGTGTTGGTTCTGATTCTCCTGCCCCAAATGAAGCAGGATACTCAAACATGCCAGATTCTGGCTCTGAACTGGTAGTGGAACCACTTAGTTAAAAAGCAACCGAGTTGGTTGTGTTTGAATAACTGCAGAACAGGTTTACCTGGATCAGGTAGGCGGCCGGGTTCCTCCTCTTCTCAAAGTGTTTCTGTCGGTGCTGCTCCTGGACCTTCAGGGCGAAGCCTGAGCCCAGAATCCCCTGGAGACATCAGTGACTTTCAAGGTTTTCTCTTAATGTTCCTACGAAGAGAATTAAAACTCTCCACCGGGACTAAGCTGCTCTAACGTTTTTCTTTGGATTCTTACCACATTTGCATTTTTTATTCTAACTCATCCAAACTGATGATAATAAGCACCTTTTATTTATGTTTTGTGTCTCAGAGGAGTCTGGCTGAGACCAAAAGTCAAGCAAATGCAGAAGTGACTAAACTGCAGTTCCCCCTCATCCTCTAGGGGCTGGCTCTCAAGAGGAGCAGGTTCCCATTGGCTCCTACGTTAAAAGGCCAGCTTCACATTAAAAATACATAGAAGTTCACAGCCTGGTACTAGGGGCTGCATGACTTAATTTTTAATGAAAATCGAGTCGACTTTGACTAGTCGTTCATGACGTCATACACATGAAGCAGCCGGGGGGGTCGGTTGGTTCTAACAACAGCAGTTTCTGCATCTCGCTTCAACCCTGCCCCCCCCTCTCCCCCCTCCCCCTCCCCCTGCTTCAGCCCTCTCCCCCCTCCCCCTGCTTCAGCCCTCTCCCCCCTCCCCCTGCTTCAGCCCTCTCCCCCTGCGCAGCAGCCGCAAACTCACTGATGCGCCTGCAGCCTCTCAGAGTTCCTGCTGCTCTAAACATTAATATAATTATTTCATTTTCTGTTCCTCACTTCTGATTACCTTCAATGGTGTCTGTTTGTTGCAACCAGCAGGTACAAAACTAGCTTGTTTTTATTTGACTATTTTTCTGTCCTGTCTGTTTATTATCTTCCTGCATCTCCTCTCAGTCCTAAAGAGAAACTGCTACCTGGGTTCATATATATTCACCTCATGAGTTACCTTTGAACTGCAGTTCTAAAAGATCTACCGACCGCTAAAACAGCGGAGTGCTCGCCGGCCCCATCAGTGATCGGTGCGTCACCGAGGACAAAACAGGTGATGCGCCCCGATCCACAGCAGCGAAACGCATCAGGCACAAATAAAAGAATAAAAGACAGAAAACATAAAAGGAAATGAGCCGACATGAACGACCGCGTGTTACATTAGTTTTTGAGGTGGCGACACCTGATGTGATAATGTTACTGTGGCCGTGCTCAGGACGCAGATGTCTGGAGCGCGTCAACAATCAGAGCTTTGCATGCGCAAGCTGGTTAAGGTTAGGATGGGAGTGAGGGGAAGGTTAAATTGCAAGAGGGTAAAGGTCACAATTTGGTTAAATGTCCGTTTTACGGCGGGTGTCAGTACCGACGCTCTGGCACAGCGCGTTGCCTCCCGACGCGCAGGAGCTTGTCACCTGCTGACAGCAGGCTGCTGTCTTTTCCCAGGACTGCATCTTGCCGGTCATTATCATGTGACAGCGACTAGTCGATGACAGGCATAACAAGTCACTATAGAGCGGTGAAGTCGACTAGTGACTAGTTCATACAACCCCTACCTGGTACAAAAACAAATTCAGATTTAATAGGTCTAGTTTACCGTCATAACTCTGACGGGGGTTCTGACGTAGTTATAACTTGAATTTTTGAATAATTAGGGGCGTGTCCTTTTGATTGACAGGTAGCAGATTATGTATATGTTTATGTATGTAGCAGATGCTTTTGTCCAAAGCAACTTACAAGTGATGATGAAGCCAGCAGGTTGTTATTGAGGCTAACAACAAACACTAGTCAGTCAATCCTAGGTGGCAGCGAGGCAGCAAAATGAATCCTAAAGGGAAGTGAACAAGGAGTGGATAGTAGAGTGGGGGACGTGTGCAAAAGCTGGGACTTCAGGAGTTTCTTGAAAATAAACAAGGAGTCCCCTGTTCTGTTAGTTCTTGGTAGATTATTCCACATCTGTGGAATGACATGAAAAGCCCAAGGCGCTCTCTGGCCAGCCGAGAGACATAGTCCCTCCAACGTGTCCTGGGTCTTCCCTTGGGTCTCCTCCCAGTAGGACGTGCCCGGAAAACCTCATCAGGGAGGCGTCCAGGAGGCATCCCAACTAGATGCCCACACCATCTCAACTGGCTCCTCTCGACGTGGAGGAGCAGCACATCTACGCTGAGCCCCTCCCGGATGACTTGGCTTCTCCCCCTATCTGGGAGAGCCCAGCCACCCTGAGGAGAAACCTCATTATGGCCGCTTGTATCCGTGATCTCATTCTTTCGGTCACCACCCAAAGCTCGTGACCAAAGGTGAGGGTAGGAACGTAGATCGACCGGTAAATCGAGAGCTTCTCCTTCCGGCTCAGCTCTCTCTTCACCACGGCGGACCGGTACAACACCCGCATCACTGCAGACGCAGCACCAATCCGCCTATCGATCTCACGCTCCAGCTTTCCCTCACTGGTGAACCAAACCCCGAGATACTTGAGACAGGACCTCGTCCCTGACCTGGAGAAGACATTCTAACCTTTTCTGACTCATTACATGCAAAGCAAAAAATTACAGCTTATGAAAACCACTAGTGTACTTTTTTATGCTGAGAACTGTGTGTACTCAGTACTTGGACTGGGCCCCTTTTCCCTTTACTGAAATAAAAGAGCTTTTGCATCATTATCAAATTCTTCTAGTGTCACCAGCATGTTAAAAGAGGAAAATGAATATTTTAACTAATCAGCTGACTCACTGCTGGCAAAGCGAAGAAGGAGATTCCGAGGAGGGCGAAGCCTGCAGACAGCATCCGCCCCGTCCACGTCTTCGGGGTTTTGTCTCCGTAACCGATGGTCGTCAGTGTGATCTAGATTTAAACATAATTTATTGTTAACAGCACTTTAAACAGGAAACACATTTTAAAGTACGTCCCTTTTAAGCAAATCGTTTACTTTTCAGAACCATTTCTTTCTAAAATGATGAAATTCAAACAGGCTCATGCTGATGTTGTTTTATAACCCTCATCTCTTTGAGGAGGTGTTTTATTTGATCAGGCGACATGTCGCTGACCTAATGAACTCGTCTCTGATGTCCAGCTCCGTCCCAGCTGTCGCTAACCACTTCTGATGGCATCTGAATCAATCTGGTTCAACGTTTGGGTCCAGTGTTAAGCTCCTATGTTAATTAAAGGTAATGTGAAAAACTGAGGATGTTATTTTGATTTTATTTTGTTGATTTTCTTTCTATAATGAATTATTTTAGGTCTTGAAATGAAATATTTTTGGTTTAGAGAATTTTTGGTGAAACTTTTCATCGGTATGGAATGATTTTACCATTAAAGCACGTAAAAATGTAAAGATGAACTCAACGGTCAAATACTCATGAACCTCTTTGAGCTCTCATTGGTTTACTAACCCAGGTTTGTAACTGGCCAATTTAAATTTGTGGTTGGTAAATAAAGTGATCTTTCCCTTCAGGTGTCTCCACAGTCAATCATTTGTCTCCATTTAGTCCCATCTTCTGCATCCTCATACCAACTAACTTCATGTCCTCTTTCATCACATCCACTAATCTCCTTTTGGTCTTCCTTAGCTTTCTGCCTGGTGGCTCACACTTCAGCATCCTTCTACCAGTGTAATCATCATCTCTCCTCCAGGCATGTCCAAACCATCTCAGTCTGGCCTATTTGACTTCATCTCAAAACACCTAACATGAGCTGCCCCTCTGATGGACTCATTCCTGATCCTGTTCATCACTCCTAAAGAGAAGATCAACATCTTCAGCTCTGCCAACTCCAGTTTTGTCTCCTATCTTCTCCTCATGGACGCTGTCTCTAAACCAGACAACATGGCTGGTCTCATTACTGTCTTATATACCTGAATTCCTTTTACCACACGTCACACCGACACTTCTCCACCCATTCCAACCTGCATCATACGCTTCTTCTCCTTTTTTCCACACTCTTTGTTGCTTTGGACCCTAAGTACTTAAAGTCCTCTACCTTCTTTACTTCTGCTCGCTGTAACATCATGGGTTCAGTTGTTTACACACACAATCTGTCTTTATTTCTCTCTTTAGCTTTTGCTCTACCTGTACCCTTCTCTCACTGCAGATCACAATGTCATCTGCAAACATCAAAGTCCACGGAGACTCCTGTCGAACATCTGTCTGTGGTTAAAATGAACAACGTTACTAACAAAGTTAGTTTTTTAATTGTTTGTGGCAGCCTTGTAATCAAATCAAAAACTTTCTCTGTCGTGATGACACCATTTCCATTACTGACGGGGCGCAGGTGTGTTGAAGCTGTCATAAAAGAGCAGCACTAAAACCCAAACTCTGGCTTTTTGCCCAAAATTTGTCTATTTTCAAAATGCTTGGAAAGTCCCTTGAAATATTAATCTGCTTCAGAAGAAGAAATGATTCAAAGACTCAATGTGTTTCCAACACTGATGAGTAAGAATACCATAAAAACAAAATATTTATTTAGCAAAACTTAGATTTAAAGACAATTAGCAAATAAAACCATTTATATGTTCCCTGAAAACATGGAAAAATAAAACATTAAAGAGACAATGTGTAGTTTTTACCAATGATTTCTGGAAATATCCATCAAAATGTTGTTGAAAATGAATGAATTGATGCTCAGTTGTCAAAAATATTGGCAGTTTCATAACATATAACCATAAAAATCAGGTCTAAAATACATGGGAGCAGGTCTACGTCTCTGGGCGATGCCATATTAGATGCCTTGTTTCCTTCTACGGGAGCCTGTGAGGACAAAATGCCTTTACTGGTTTGCTGTAACAAACGGTTACAAAACCTTTGTCATTCTTGAATGTTGTTGTTTTACACATTAACCTCTTCACTTGTTGCCAGTGATGTGCTTGTTATTTTGCTAAAGTTTGCACTCCCCAGGCCTTTTTGACCCTAATGGGCATCCGTTAGTAAGGTCTTACTCCAACACAAAAATACTGCTTGCTTGCAATGATTTAGGCATCTACTGCCCCCTATCGCCAGAAAAAATACACACTGTCACTTTAAGTAGAGCAAATTAAGGTCTCAGAGCAGAAAATGGTTTCTAAGATTAATCTGTTTATCCAAAATGTATCGGCTAATCTGTTCATCCATCCACCTTGCAGTTTTAAAGATGGTAGATTATTTTCTACCATGATTGTCGATCAACGATTTTTTAGCTTGACATTTATCCAGAGACAGAACGTTTTCAGAAATCTGGAATAAAAAAAAAACATTCTGTTTTGTAAAAACTGGATCTCGGGATTCATTGGGATGCTCAGAGATTTTAGTGAAACCTTAAACTCACCGTTCCCCACCACAGAGCATCGGCGTAGGTGGCAAACTCCTTGTTGATCTTGTTCTCCACAAGGTAGACGAGGAATGATGAGAAGATCAGAACTAAAAACCCGATGTACCAGGCAGTCACCAGTTCCTGCAGGCAGACAGGCGCCAAAGTTCAAATAAAGTTCTAATTAACTGGAATTATTTTGAAAAATCAGCGTCTCACCTGCAAGCATTCAAGAGAGAGACATATTTATATAATTATTTATTAACCTAAAGCTGCTATAACAAACAAGCTAGGTTCTGAATCGAACCACAGTCACAGAACACTCAGCCTTCCCCTCGGGTGTTTTCCCTGGTTCCGCATCCACCGGAAATGAAAACCCACATTGCTAGAGGAAAAGAAATAGAGCTAAACACCAGTCGCTGTTAGTCGTCGTCGTCTTCTTCCGCTTATCCGGGTCCGGGTCGCGGGGGCGGCATCCCAACTAGGTAGCTCCAGACCGTCCTCTCCCCGGCCACCTCCACCAGCTCCTCCGGCAGGACCCCAAGGCGTTCCCGGACCAGATTGGAGATGTAACCTCTCCAACGTGTCCTGGGTCGACCCGGGGGCCTCCTGCCGGCAGGACATGCCCGAAACACCTCCCCAGGGAGGCGTCCAGGAGGCATCTTGACCAGATGCCCAAACCACCTCAACTGGCTCCTTTCGAACCGGAGGAGCAGCGGTTCTACTCCGAGTCCCTCCCGAATGTCCGAGCTACTCACCCTATCTCTAAGGCTGAGCCCGGCCACCCTACGGAGGAAACTCATTTCGGCCGCTTGTATCCGCGATCTCGTTCTTTCGGTCATTACCCAAAGCTCATGACCATAGGTGAGGATTGGGACGTAGATCGACCGGTAAATCGAGAGTCTGGCTTTCTGGCTCAGCTCCCTCTTCACCACGACAGATCGGCTCAGCGTCCGCATCGCTGCAGACGCCGAACCAATCCGCCTGTCGATCTCCCGATCCCTCCTACCCTCACTCGTGAACAAGACCCCGAGATACTTAAACTCCTCCACTTGAGGTAGGACCTCTCCCCCGACCCGGAGTTGGCAAGTCACCCTTTTCCGGTCGAGAACCATGGTCTCAGATGTGGAGGTGCTGATCCTCATCCCAGCCACTTCGTACTCGGCCGCGAACCTACCCAGCAAGAGCTGAAGGTCAGAGCTGGATGAAGCTAGGAGGACCACATCAGAGACGAGATTCTCCTGCCACCAAACTCGACACACTCCACACCACGGCTGCGCCTAGAAATTCTGTCCATAAAGATAATGAACAGAACCGATGACAAAGGGCAGCCCTGGCAGAGTCCAACCCTCACCAGGAACAGGTCCAACTTACTACCGGCTATGCGGAGCAAACTCACGCTCCTCTGGTAAAGGGACTGGATGGCCCATAACAGAAAGCCACCCACCCCATACTCCTGGAGCGTCCCCCACAGGGTGCCCCTGGGGACACGGTCATAAGCCTTCTCCAAATCTACAAAATACGTGTGGATTGGTTGGGCTAACTCCCATGCCCCCTCCATCACCCTTGCAAGGGTATAGAGCTGGTCCACAGTTCCATGACCAGGACAAAAACCACATTGCTCCTCCTCAATCTGAGATTCAACTCCTGCAGAGCTTTGACCACGTCCCGAGAGCAGTGGGGGACATTGACTCCGAGTGGGCTTTGTTCCACTCTGCAATTGTTGAGGCGGCTGTTGCTAGCTGTGGTCACAAGATGGTCGGTGCCAGTCGTGGTGGCAACCCCCGTACCCGCTGGTGGACACCAGAGGTTCGGGGAGCCGTCAGGCTGAAGAAGGAGGCCTACAGGGCATTGCTGGTCTGTGGGTCTCCGGAGGCAGCAGACAGGTACCGGATAGCCAAGTGGGGTGCAGCAGTGGCAGTTGCCGAGGCAAAATCTCGGGCGTGGGAGGAGTTTGGTGAGGCCGTGGAGAAAGACTATCGATCGGCTCCAAAGAGGTTCTGCCAAACTGTCCGGCGCCTCAGGAGAGGAAGGCAGCAACTCGCTCGCACTGTTTACAGTGGGGATGGGGAGCTGCTGACGTCAACTGGGGCTATAGTCAGATGGTGGAAGGAATACTTTGAGGAGCTCCTCAATCCCACCTACACACATTCCGAGGAGGAACCAGAGCCGGGAGACCGGGGGATGGACTGTCCGATCTCGGGGGCAGAAGTTGCTGAGGTAGTCAAACAACCACACAGCGGTGGAGCCCCGGGGGCGAATGAGATTCCTCCTGGGTATCTCTAGGCTATTGATGTCCAATCCAATCCAATCCAATTTTATTTATAAAGTGCATTCACATGGCATTACAACCAAACAAGGTGAATGTTAGTTAATTAAACCGGCGTTATACAAACATGTCGAACACAGATAAAAGATAAAAAGGAAATACAACAAAATTCCCAAAAATAACAGCTAAAAATCAATAAGACACAGGATGAATAAAAAATTAGAAAAACATTTTAAAAAAGAACCTCAATAGTACGGAAGTCGATAATTGTGGAGTCCATTTTTAAACAGTGCAGATGTCAGTGAGGTCCATAATTATGTGGTATAAGCTAGGTTGAAGTAGTGAGTTTTCAGGCGTGATTTAAAAATGCTAGCTGTTGGTGCTAGCCTCACTAGCAGTGGTGATGCGTTCCACAGCTTCGGTGCACAGACAGAGAAAGCCCTCTCTCCACGGCTTTTTAAACGTGCATTGGGAACAGCTAGGAGGAGCTTATCTTCAGACCTGAGAGCACGCGGCGGGTTGTAGTAATGGACAAGTTCACACAGATATGGAGGAGCTTGATGGTTCAAGGATTTGTAAGTCAGAAGCATAATTTTGAAGTTTATCCTGAACTGCACGGGCAACCAGTGGAGAGATTTCAGAATTGGAGAAATGTGTTGTCTTCTGTCAGCTCCAGTCAGCAACCTAGCTGCTGAATTCTGGACCAGCTGAAGTCTAGAAAGAGCTGCTTTACTGATGCCGTATAAGCAGGAGCATAGGCGTCATTTTAACCGGGGACGCCGGGGACATGTCCCCGGCAAAATTTGTGATTGGCAGCTGTGTCCCCCCCACTTTCAAAAAAGCCTGCTGATGAGGATTTTTGTTTTACCAGCTCAGATCTTATACCAGGGGTCGGCAACCTGTTCCCATCAAAGAGCCATTATTACCCGTTTCCCACAGTAAAGAAAACACCGCAGTAGCCGCAGCGTTGCGGGCGGGGCCTACCCTCAGACAGCAGAGAGCTGCTCACAACAGGTGACAGCAGCCGGGGGCATCGCACCCGTGGGGGATTCAACACCCACACTTTTCCAGCTGTTTTGCTCACCTCCACACCAGTCTGGTTTCTTTCCGTCGCACTCTCTCTGTTTGCCTCATCTCCTTCTTCCCCTCCCGCTTCTGACAGCCAATGTCGGGTTTCCAGGAGAGGGAGGGACGGAAGAGCTCGACTGAATTCATAATTTACATCTTGACATTAGCTGTACAAAGTCTGAGTTTGATAAAGTGAAGAACAACCATTTGCAGAGGTTTATAACAGGCGCGGTGCCAGGTTTTCATTTTTGCGTGGGCCACGGTAATTTTGGACGGACCTTAATAAGCAGTGACTTAAGTGAAGCAGGCAGGTCGCGCTAGAAAATTTCGTTTAAAAAGACGTCATAAATGTGTTCCCCGTCATTTTTATTTATAAAATATGAAGTAAAAACTCCCAATTTAATTTTCATTCATTTCTCATTAATATGTAGTCTACACCAGTGCGTTAAGTGGACCATCTTCCAGTAAACGCAAAGCATCCGGCCCATCTCTCCAAATGCGTAAAATGTGTATCAGCCGCTAGTTAGGCGCGCCGCGCGCACCGTCAGCTATCGGCCCAGACAAGAGCAGAGCAAATAGAGAAAGAATAAGGATAATTGTGTCTGGATGTGGATGGAGATTACATTTTACAGCAGCCTGATCATCATTCAAACACTTAAACCATCACCTGTCTTCTAGTCCACGCTATCAGCATTATTTTAATTGGTGTGTGTGTGTGTGTGTGTGTGTGTTTTCCACTTCAAACACTGGTCTAACCAACCAGACCAGCGTGTCCAGTAACACATTAATGTTACAATTAAACCTGATTAACCCCAGAGCCATGAGCACTGCGCTGTACGTCGTGACTGTAAATGAGGGGAAATGATTTAATCGGATCCTTTTCTTTTCAACATGGTTTCATGTAAAGTTTCATTCAGTACAAACTTTAGTTACACCAATCTAACGAGACAGAGCCTGGATTTGTATTCTGAACAGTTTAAACATGTTTAAAACGGAGACATGCGTGACGCGTCTAAAATTCGCACCTGCTCCGCTAATATGGAAATTAAACTAACAAGATGAATAACATGAACTTATTATAGGCACAGACAACATCCCCCACACTTTTGAAAAGCTTGCAACGCGCCTGATCGCTCATGTACGTCAAAGTTATCTTTCATTAGACGATAATCAATAAAATGATTTATATAAAGTGGATTCAGAAGTTGTAGCCCGTCTCTGCCTTCAATTTTTGGTATTTTTCACCCTGTTGGTGGTTTTACTGAGCAGGTGCCCCTTTTGTCATACGTTTCTTTTTAAAACATGTTTAGACTGTTCAGAATACAAATCCAGGCTCTGTCACGTTTGATTGTTGTAATTAAACTTTGTAGGTGGGGAAGGTCAGAAAGCAGCTCAGAAGCGCATGATTACGCACAAGCGTGAGGCGTCAACCCGGTCTCACAGTAAGACCGGGTTGGACCTGTTCAGGTTTAAGCAGACAATCTTTACATGTAGAATTGGCTTACAGATGTAAAATTAATGCAGTAAAATATAAAGCTTTTTATTTAAATATCCATTCATTATTTTACAAGCAAGAGCCGCATGCGGCTCCAGAGCCGCGGATTGCCGACCCCTGTGCTAGCCTACTTTATTGTCCCCAGCAATTTTTAAACACCACTCAAGTGTATGGTTATTGTCCCCAGCAATTCTGAAAACAAACTGACGCCCTTGAGCAGGAGTTAGAGTAATCCAGCCTTGAAGTGATGAAAGTGTGGACCACCGATTTCAGAAGACGTACACTCAGGATGTGCTTTAGTTTCGAGATGCGTCTTAGTTGGTAAAAACATGATTTAACTGTGTTATTGACCTGGGCATCCATCTTCAGAGCCTGGTCCATTTTTACTCCAAGGTTGGAGATTACAGAGGATACATTAGGTGAGAGATAGGTTGAGGTCAGGTTGATGAGTCGCCGTGGTACTGTTAGGACTGAAAACGATTAAGTCAGTTTTGGAGTCATTGAGATGGAGGAAGTTATCAGCTAGCCATTGCTTGACCTCAAGGATACAATCAGACAGGACTTTCATTGATTGAGTTGGCTTAAATGAAAAATAGATTTGACAGTCGTCAGCGTAAAGATGGTATGAGACAGCGTGCTTTCTGAAAATGGCTCCTAAGGGCAGTATATACAAGTTGAACAGTAACGGGCCGAGAATTGAACCTTGTGGGACACCCCAACGTAGAGGCTGTGACTCTGATGAACAGCCATCCAACATGACCCTAGCAGACCTGTTACAAACGTATGACCTAAACCAATCCAGGGCTGTGCCTGAAATGCCAGCCCAAGTGTGAAGTCTTGTGATCAAAATGTCATGATCGATCGTGTGGAATGCTGCAGATAGATCCAAAAGTACCAGAACCACATGGAAACCTGAATCTAAAGCCAGAAAAGTGTCATTAAACACCCGAACATGAGCAGTTTCAGTGCTGTGCTGTTGTCTAAAACCAGACTGACAGGTGTCCATTACCTGAAATTCATTTAGATGTTTCATCAACTGTTCATAGACTATTTTCTCAAGGACCTTAGATAAAAACGGTAGTTTGGAAATTGGTCGTAGATTAGAGTAATCGGTGGGATCAAGGCCGGGTTTTTTCAGGATTGGTTGTAGAACCGCGAGTTTAAAGGCACGAGGAACTTCAGCCAATGTCAAGCTACTATTTATAATGCCTAGCACGCTATTGCTAATTAAAGGAAACGCCTCTTTCAGGAGACGAGGTGGGATAACATCATCTGGGGAGCCAGAGGGTTTCATGGCTGCAACAGTTTTTTCTAGACAGGCCAAAGAGATGGGCTGAAAGCTTTGAAGTTGCACATAAGAGGGGATGAATGAATATGGAACATGGTTGGTTTGGTGAATCTGAGCTCTGATTTACAGTAATCTTATTTAAGAAAAACTGCAGGATTTGGCTACACAAGTCAGCGGACACAGAGGAAAATAGATTTTGAACTGGGGAAAGCACTGCATTTATGGTTTTATATAACTCACCTTGATTATTTGAATTAGCCGTGACAATGCTGGCAAAAAATCGATTTCTCGCGCCTCTGACTGCTCTTTGGTACTGAGACCAAGCCTCTCTCATGGCCTCAAAGGATACAGTAAGCCTGTCTTTTATCCATTTACGTTCCAGTCTCCTGCAATTTCGTCTCAAGGAACGAGTTTGTTCGTTCAGCCATGGGTCTGACTTGGATTTCTTTCGACTTGATTTTAATGGAGCGACAATATCCGTAGCAGCCAGGCAGGATGAATCAAGCACATGAAGTGATCCCTCAACTACAGAAGACGCAATAGTAGAATCATATGGAGCTGCGTTCAGAGTAAGAACAGCGGCAAAATCTGCAGCAGTATTGGGTGTGATTACACGAGAGAAGCTGGGACGGAAATATTCAATACGAGGGGCATAGTCGAATTTCAAGTTAAGCAAAACTGGTGAGTGGTCTGAAAAAGTCGCAGGTAAAATGCCAAGATCACTAATTTCCAGCTCATGACAGAAAACCAGGTCAAGTGTGTGTGTATGTCCATGTGTGGGGCCACTAACATGTTGGGACAAGTTAAAAGAGTCGATGAGATCTAGGAAATCCCTTACCAAAGGTTTGTCAAGACAGCAGACATGAATATTAAAATCACCAAGCAAGAGTATTTTTCCGTATCTACAGGAGACTTCAGCCAGAAAAGCTGCAAATTCATTTAGAAAATCCTTATTGTAAGGTGGTGGACGGTAAATGAGAGCACATAATAATGTAGGAGAACGACCCAATTCAAATACGCTCAATTCAAAGGACAATGGAGTTGATTGAGGGGTAATCGGTGTGCAGATAAGATCTGATTTAAATATAGTCAAAAGACCTCCGCCCCTGCGATGTGCTCTTGGAATGTTAATGAAGGAGCATCCAGGAGGTAACAGTTCAACTATTGAGGCCGAATCCCCAGGGGTAATCCATGATTCAGTGGCGCATAAAACATCCAGGCTATTGTTCTGGAAGAATTCCTTTAAAATAAAAGTTTTATTTCCAACCGATCTGGCGTTGATCAGCGCACGGCGGTGGAAAAGGGGGTCCTGCAGTAGAATACTGGAGGTTGTCCATTCTAGACCGGATCGAGAGCAGGAAGTCCCGATCATACGCCAGCAGAGAATCAACACTATATATCGAACAAACCATAAAATAGAAAAGAAAAACCATAGAATAGAAAAGAAAAACAAAAAAGGTCGGGAGCCGAGCAGACACGCAGCCGACCAAGGGTGCCATCTTGCAATTCCTGTTGTAGGGCTGTCATGGTTGACACGTCTCTGCAACATTTCGTGGTCATCGGGGGCAGTTCCTGTGGAGTGGCAGACCGGGGTGGTGGTCCCCATCTTTAAGAAGGGTGACCTGAGGGTGTGTTCCAACTATAGGGGGATCACACTCCTCGGCCTCCCTGGAAAGGTCTACTCCAAGGTACTGGAGAGGAGGGTCCGATCGATAGTTGAATCTCAGACTTCAAATAGTTTTTGTCTTTTTAGGACTCGGGTAGCTTGTCCTAAAGTTGAAGTGTTAAATACGCGAGTGTGTAATGTAGGGCGACCCAGGTGCGGTGGTTTGGCGAGACAACGGAATGGGCCAATGGTCGCTTTGGTCCAAAAGGCGTTTTTGGCTGAGGGTTTTAGACAAATGCGAGAAAACCACTTTTAAAAAAAAATCTCCTCACAAACAGGTGCTGATCATAAACATAAAATATCATGAAAAAGTTGTTTTATTTCAGTAATTCCATTCAAAAAGCATATACTATGTTAGAACGTTGTTAAGGGGCATGAAACATGTTTTAAGCTAACTTGTTCATAAATGTGCTCTTTTATTCATCTTGATTTCTTCTCCCTCCTTCCAGAATCATTTCACTCATTGAAATGAACATTTCCTTTATTTGTAAGGACTTCTCAAACTAAAACTATGTGTTTGACATTTTATTGCTAATAAGATTCTGATTCGTAGCTGATAAAGTGAGGCTCTGTTTGCTGACCTTGCTGTGAGCGTACACCACAGAGCCCAGCAGCTTCCACGTCCCTCCCCTCCGGTCCATCCGAACCATCCGGAGAATCTGCAGGAAGCGGAGGCTCCGCAGCACAGAGGTGGCGAAGATGTTCCCCTGGCTGCCGGCCGAAACCACCGCCACGGATGCAATCAGAACTATGATGTCTGCGAAATAAATACATGTGAAGAAGAGAAAGATGAGGACATCTGCTTTTATCGTCCTATTCCTGGTTTGTTGTACAAAAAAAATCTGTATTTACAAATAAAATACAAACAAATGGATCAAATAATAAACCACCTTCTCAGATAACTGGCCTTAAATGGAGGGGTCAGGATGATATCTTCCCTGTTAGCTCTTTGAACAACCTCAGTATGTAGAAACAGTGATTGGTTCTGGTCAGATAGATGAGCTAACGGCTTGGCTTTTTCAGTTACAAAGGATTCCTGTTCTAGGTCGACCGATAATGGTTTTGCTATTGCCGATACAGATGCTGGGGGTTTAGGGGGGTTGGAGAAGGAATACGAAAGAAAGTATAAGAGTATAGATTTATAGATGTTTTGGGATCGGTTTTATTTTACGTATACAGAAACACGATAAACATGTTATCTTGTCACCGTGTGTGGAGAAAAAAGTAGAAATAAAAATAAACAAAATAAAATAGCTGGGCAACTGTGCTGACGCATGCACTGTGTGAGCAGTTCTGGTACATTTGGGTCAGAGCGCTGCTTCAACAGTACGATAACCGCAAGAGGGACGAGCTAACCATGCTGATCGCGAGGTGTTCATCGCCTCTCGTAACCCTCTGTCACGATGCATGGCACCAAACTTGCCCCGACCTCAAAGATTCTCACATGAGAGGCAAATCGGCTCAAAACGGTCCAAAGATCACCCGGCTTAAGTCACTCTCTGGGGGGGGGGGGGGGGGGGGAAGCTCCAGTGCGCCTGGAGGTAAAGTACTTGTAAGTCGCTTTGGACAAAAGCATCTGCTAAATACATAAACGTAACATAAACATAAATAAGCTGGAAGAGAAAGCAGCAGGATTTGAAGTCTAATTTTTTGATATTTGGACATCTTGCTTCTCATTGGCTGACAGCAATGTGACCACTGACTCTGTTTTCTTTGCATCATTAATGTTTTATCGCCACAAATATCACAAGCCTGGAGGAGTTCTGCTGTGTGGTGGAGTTGCCAATACTATTGGTTAGCTTCTGCTAGCTGAGACGTTCTCCGTTTCCTGGAAGCTTGACCAAAAACAGCCGCCCTTGTCGCGAGCTGGGAGAGTTCATGAATCCATCAGGCTTTCTGAACCAAGTGTTTTCCGTCGATCAGAAGCTAAGGCGGGAGATGGGGTAGAAGAATGTTTTCACGGTCATTCTGCATGTTAAACTCAGAGCGACCGTGTATTGCTGCGTTTTAATCCTTCATGACCTTCATTTTTCTGTTCTTCTCCCCTTTCACTCAGGACTTTGGTCAGGACTTTACTCTCTACCTACTTTGTCTAAATCAGTTTTCCTTACTGGATGCAGCAACTGACTAGAAGCTTCCAAGGTTCTCCTGAGTCCGTGAGGAGATTTCTCACGTAGAAACTTCACATGCTGACATTTCACAGACTCCATGAATTTCTTCTCAAAAGTAAAGTAACAGGATAAACCACAGTGAACAGATGAAAAGTAAAGCCAGGATCAAAATCAGAAATTGGTGCCGTGCAAATGCAAAAGCAGAGAAGCACAGAAGACATCTCCAACAGGATTCCTTTCCATTCAGTGGGAGGAGGTGATTCATCCATCTCTGGATACAAATCTCACAAATCAAGACAGAAAATTGCAAACCGCTGGATTCTGTTTGACTGTCAGGAGAACAAAAGCAGGTGAAAAGTGTGAGAGATTTTTCATGAGCCAGACGAGCCCACGCACTTAGGGGCAGGGATCCTTTCTGCTCAGTGAACTTTTTTTTGAACGAGTTTGCGTGAAAACACGTCGGCAGCTTTTAGCAGCTCGTTGCTTCGCAGATTTGATCAGAAAAACAGATTTATGATTTTGATGATTCTGACTCTGACCTGCTGAAGGCCTCAGAGAGCGTCGTCCTTCAGTTTTACTTTGTTTATATGATCAGCAAAAACTCCAGAACTTTTATGTAGAACAGAAATGTCTGCATCGTGTACAAAGAAGTCTTTATTGGCATGTTGGCGGAAACATTTAACAAGAACATCAAACTTTTATTTATTTTTTTACTAAGTCATGTCCGGCTGTGAGGCAATCAAAATTAATGTCTGAACCACAGCCACCACACAGCTGATGTGTTGAAAATGCCCCAGTTCATCCTTGTGAGAGCACCATGTGAGCACCTGAGTGCACATGCGCTTGTACATGTCAGATTTCTCTATAGGACTGTCCAATAGGGAGTGTGAGGTGGCGCAGACCTGCCCCCAAAGATGGAGGAGTTCCAAGCCCAAGCCAAAGATGTTCAGATAAGAAAAACAGGCCTTGGATGAAGATTCTTGTTTTTGTTTTGGTCAATTATCACCAAAGGAGGCACATTTCTACATCACAAGTTTTGCCAAATAAACTAATATATCTCAAAAACGTTACCTCAGATCAGTCATATTTAGACATTTTGAGAGAGATGAGAAGTAGCTGAAGAGTTTGATGTAGAATATGTGTATGGCATGTAAATGTGTCATTAAAAGACTGAAAACCAACACCTGTCATGTCCTGTCCATGTCCCCCCCGTCCCTGCCATACCCTCTCCATTGTCTCCGGTCCCCTCAGTCTTCACTCAGGTTTCTCGCTCCATTTCCTATTCCCCAGCCACTTAGCGTTATTTTATTTCTCTTTAGTTTTCCTCTTATCTTTGTTTAGACTTACTGTCAAGCCCCTGGGTGTTTCTCAATGCCAAGGAACCTCGCCTTGATGTCTTGGTCACGCCCTGGTTGCCTAGGAGATACGTCATCAGGAACCACCAAGGCATGTTTATGTTCTACCGAGGCGCGTGTTCTCTGTTTGTTAGCCGTTTGGCTAGCTGGACAAGGATACGCGGGAGGTGCCTTGTAGCCTAGCCTTGGTCAAAGTTTTCCCAGAATCCCTGGGTTTGAGCACGTCAGGATTAAACAGCTGCTAAATCAGTTTTCTAGATGATGAGATCACCTGCTCATCACCACCTCACACCCCTATCACCTTTTCTTTTGAGTTCTTTCTTCTTTTTCAACCTGTATCTGTATTTTCCTTTCCTCTTTACCTGCTTCTGTACCTTTACACCTGTACGGCACAACCACACAACTTTCCAACACTGCGTCAGACTCGGCACACACACACACACACACACACACACACACGCACGCACGCACGCACGCACGCACGCACGCACACACACACACACACACACAAATATATATATTAAATCCACAGCACAATATCATAATTTATGAGTCAAATAATACAACCACAAACACTGTTGGATCTTTATGATTATTATTATTATTATTATTATTATTATTTACTTTTCTGTTATTTATTAACATATTATTTTAAAGACAATGCCTGCGCTGCCCGCTCACCACAGCCATGGAATACACCTCATAAACACACAACACTATATTGGAGCAGGCGGAGGGAGACTAGGGGTCTTGGCCACCTCTGTTGTTGCTTGGCTTCCTGGGGCTGGAGGCTAGGAGGGAGATCTGGCCGTCTGGTTGGGGTCTGGGGTGGTGGGTTGCTGTGCTCAGCGTTGGGCGGGGGAGCCTGCTCATCAGCACCCCAGCAGAAAGGGTCAAACTCTGGTAACTGGTGATGGTTGTACCCCATGTGCAGCAGTACCGGGACCAGAGTGAATAGGGTGTGTATGGGGAGCATGAGTGGGTGTCGGGCGTGCATTTTTGTAAGTCTTTGGTTGTATGTGTATGTGTGAGCATGAGGGAGGGAGTGTGTGACTGTGTTTGTGTATGACTGTATATGTCAGGTGGGGCCTTTGGGTCCTCCCTTCTCCTGGGACTTCTTTTGATGATATAGATCTTCGTCCCCCCTCCCCCTGCCACACCTGGTGTGGAGTGTGGTGCCTTGGTCGGCCTGAGTGTTCGTGGCTCCTGGGTCAGGGGGTTTAAGATTTTTGGCATCTGCCTGATCAATCCCGGTGGCTGCCTGGTGGGGTCTGGGTCCCTGGGCTCTGCTGGGTCCCCAGGGGGAGGTCGCCCCTGGGTCCCGGGCTCGGCCGGCTAGGGGGTGGGAGGCTGCGGGCGGGCGTGAGCGCTTGCCGCTGATATCTCCCGGGACTCTGCCGGCTGCTGGTTGTGGCCCCCCGGGGTGATCCTCTGTGCCTCTCGAGGGGGCGGGGGCTTTCTGGTTGCAGTCTCCTTGGGGTTCCTGCGTTCTGGGGCAGCGCCTGGATCTCTGGGACTTGGAGCTCCCCCCGTCTCCTGCGCATCTTTGGGGGGCGGATCTGTGGTCCCTCACACTCTCTGTTGGACGCTCCTATAGAGAACCTTACATAAACAAGCGCGTGTACACACACAGGTGCTCACATGGTGCTCTCAAAAATATGGGCTTGGGCACGTTCTTTTTTTTTATTTATTTTTTATTTTTTAACGTGTCCTGTCTGGCTGTGAAGCAAGCAGAATTGATGTCTGAATGCTGGTGACAAGCCTTACAGATTTACTCTCAGGTGGAGCATCAAAGCGTCTGCTTTTAATGTCACGCCTGATACTTAAAACTTTATTGTTATTGTTTTTGAATGCTTTGTAATTCCGACCAGACACGGAGACAGAGGTGAAAGAGAAAGGAAAAGAAAAGGTGGGGAGAGAGAGAGAGAGAGAGAGAGGGGGGGGGGGGGGTCCACAAAAACAAACAAAAATGAACAAGAGTCTGCTTCTAGACCTGCAGAAAAAAAAGACAAAAAAAAACAAAGGGACACAAAAAAGGGACACAACATCAATACAACAAGATCTACCTATCACTGCGTCAACTTGATGAAAAGAAAAAATAAAATATATATATATAATCAATATTGCTTAAATGAAGAATCACGATAATAAATCACAACGCATTAAGTGCCCACCATAGTCTTAAGACCTGTGTTGAACGTGCCCAAGCCCATACTTTTGAGAGCACCATGTGAGCACCTGTGTGTGTACACGCGCTTGTTTATTTAAGGTTTCTCTATAGGAGCGTCCAACAGAGAGTGTGAGGGACCACAGATCCGCCCCCCAAAGATGCGCAGGAGACGGGGGGAGCTCCAAGTCCCAGAGATCCAGGCGCTGCCCCAGAACGCAGGAACCCCAAGGACACTGCAAGCAGGAAGGCCCCTGCCCCCCTCGAGAGGCACAGAGGATCGCCCCGGGGGGCCACAACCAGCAGCCGGCAGAGTCCCTGGAGATATCAGCGGCAAGCCCACAGGCCCGCCCGCAGCCTCCCACCCCCTAGCCGGCCGAGCCCGGGACCCAGCGACCCGGGACCCAGCGACCCGGGACCCAGGGGCGACCACCCCCGCCGGGGACCCAGCAGAGCCCAGGGACCCAGACCCCACCAGGCAGCCACCGGGATCTAACAGGCAGATGCCAAAATCTTAAACCCCCAGACCCGGTTGCCACGAACACTCAGGCAGACCAAGGCAAAAGCCCCCACACCAGGTGTGGCAGGGGGAAGGGGGACAGATATCTATATCATCGAGAAGTTCCAGGAGAGGGGTGGACCCAAAGGCCCCACCTGACATATACATTCATACACAAACACAGTCACACACTCCCTCCCTCATGCTCACACATACACACCCTATTCACTCTGGTCCCGGTACTGCTGCACATGGGGTACAACCATCACCGGTTACCAGAGTTTGACACTTTCTGCTGGGGTGCTGATGAGCAGGCTCCCCCGCCCAACGCTGAGCACAGCAACCCACCACCCCAGACCCCAACCAGACGGCCAGATCTCCCTCCTAGCCTCCAGCCCCAGGAGGCCTAGCAACAACAGAGGTGGCTAAGACCCCTAGTCTCCCTCCGCCTGCTCCAATATAGTGTTGTGTGATCATGGGGTGTATTCCATGGCTGTGGTGAGTGGGCAGTGCGGGCATCATCCAGCATATGCCAGCTGATGCCACTGCACCACCCCACTTACACCCTCAGCCATCAGTGTCTAAGTGCGGTTTAAAATTGGAAGTGGGCACCGGCACTCGGGAGGAGGCTGAAATATCCCCCTGCCAAATGCCGTTGAATGTGCTCACTCCCAAGACCCTAAGTGTGTGTTTGTGTGGAATGTCGTCAGTGGAAGTGTATAAGGTGCAAATAAAATTGGGGGGCAGGTTTCCACAGGAATGCGGAAATGGGGTCCATACCCGCACTCCCTGACTTGCCCACCCTCCAAGGTCCTATGTGTATGTTTGTGCGATGATGTGAGGGAGCAGGAGGAGAGAAATATGCGGGGATGGGGAGGAATGGCTGGTTGGGCTTAGCCCTCCAGGGAGCCAGCTCCCCTACTGGACCCAATAGGCACCTCTGTTGTCAAACTGCCACCCAGGGCATGGAGACCCCAGCCCATCCTGCCAGGGCCCAAAGCAGCAGCATTACAGAGCCTCACGGAGTCCGAGGGCACCAACCCAGCCCCACCCCAGCAGAATATCTATGCCCACCCCTGCATTTGCACAACTTCCAGAATATATAAGACATGGGACATCCAGGTAAGGTTGGGTCCTCCCCCTCCTGGGCCTCCCCCTCCCCTGTGATGGAACGGCAGAGGAGCCAAGGTCTACCTGAGGCCCCCGAACCCGAGCCAGGCACTGCTGGGTGTCCCTGCCTTCTTCCCGGCAGCAAACATGTCAGGACCCGACCCCCAAGGCCCCGCCCAGATCCCCACACGGGGCCGGCCACCCCCAAACCCCGAGCCCCCAGGCCCCCACCCAGACCCGCCCAGGGGCATTGCAGCCGCCAGGAAGTGACCCATGGCCGCCGCCAAGATCCCCAAGGGGCCCCACTCACAACCGCCAGCAGTCCACCCCCCGAGGCAACCCAAGCACCTCCAGAGGGGGGCAACGGCCCCCCAGTCCCAGACACCCCCAGTGAACCCACCTCCAGGGAACATCCGGATACTCCAAACTCAGACCCCACACCCCCCCACCCACACCATCCCGCAGGACAACATCAACGCGCCCCCACCCTCGCTATGTGATGGAACCGATCAAAGGAGCCCAGAGAGATTGATCTGAAGTGGAAGCAGAGGTTATATCAAGTGTAATATGATCTAACAAAAGATTTCTATACTGGTTAATGCAGAGACTTTCTCTATTTTTCCAATTCAAGAGGATAGTTTTCTTAGCGATGCATATGGCGGTCAGAACCACGTGAACCAAAGATGTTGCAATCGGGACATCGTCCAGGTTTCCCAGTAAACAAAGAGAGGGGGAAGTTGGGATATGACATTTCAGACAATTTGACAGATCCTCACATACTCTACCCCAAAATTCCTGGACAGGTGGACAGGACCACAGTGCATGAATGTAATTGTCAGGAATGTTGTTTGTGCAGTGTGTACAGGTGTCAGACGACACAAACCCCATCCTGAACATCCGATGACCTGTATAGTGTACACTGTGTAGAATTGTGTACTGAATTAATTGTAAATTGGGGTGTCTGATCATTTTAAAAGTTTTTAAACAAGTTTGGGACCAGAAGTCCTGGTCAAAGCTGACTGATAGATCCACCTCCCATTTTTCAATAGGGATTACTATTCTATCGTCTATTTTGGACAGTGTCTTATATACTTTAGACAGTAGTTTGGGGGGTTTGAGATTATAGAAGTCTAATACTCTTGGTGGTGTTTGTAATTCTATTTTATTGAGCTTAAATTTTTGTTTGACTACAGATTTAATTTGGTGATATTCAAAAAGCTATTCTTATCTATTCCAAATTGGGCTTGGGCACGTTCAACACAGGTCTTGACTATGGTGGGCACTTAATGCACTGTGATTTATTATCGTGATTCTTCAGTTAAGCAATGTTGATTACATATTTCTTCATCGGGTTGACACAGTTTTTTTTCTTGTCTCTTTCTGCAGGTCTAGAAGCAGACTCTTGTTCATTATTGTTTATTTTTGTGGAACCCCCCCCCCCCCCCCCCACACACACACACACCCTTTCCCCCTGTCTCCCCACCTTTTGTCTTTTCCTTTCTCTTTCACCTCTGGCTCCGTGTCTTGTCGGAATTACAAAGCATTCAAAAACAATAATAATAAAGTTTTAAGTATCAGGCGTGACATTAAAAGCAGACGCTTTGATGCTCCACCTGAGAGTAAATCTGTAAGGCTTGTCACCAGCATTCAGACATCAATTCTGCTTGCTTCACAGCCAGACAGGACACGGTAAAAAATAAAAAAACATTCCCAGGACACACCACAGTATTTTCAAAAGGATGGAGGATCAGAAGCCGGCAGCTACTTCTGGTGCAAATTTCAAGTTTAAATGTACGTCAATTAGTTGTAGCTATCGGCCTGATATTTAAAACGTTTTTTTTTCATATCCAAAACAGATATCTGTGGTTGGTTAGGTGATTAGTAGTCGCAGCTTCCGTGGCTAGCAGGTAGTAACCTGCTCACATATTTGATTTTACCAATATATACACTATTTAAAAAGTACATTTATACTGAAACTTATAAAATATAACGTTATTTCCTGTGCCACGTGACGTTACGTAACTGCCGCGGACGCCACAGTCACGCGATGCAAGTCTGTTCCATTTAAATATTAATGCAGATTTTGGCCGGTATTAATGGTAGTTCAATCATATCGGACATCCTTATCTCTCGATTAGGGCAAGCCAGTAGATTTGTTTTGTTTTTCTGTTTTGAGAATGAAATCAAAATGTTGAGACTAAAATTTAATAAAGTTTAAATACAAAACCAAAAAAAGCCAAAATGGTGATCAAAATCTAAACCAGTGCTATAAGAAAATATGATATCCCTAAAGCCTTATGTTAATAATAAACTGGGGTGATTTTAAACTTCAATGAATCTGAATTGAACTATTTTCATTAATTTCTTATAATCAAAGGACTCTTATTTTGAAGGACCGAATGTATTTTATTTAGGAAAACCTAAGATAAAATATTAAAATACAACATTTGGATCTCAATTTCAAAACTGGAAAACTAAAACAAAAGCAAAACCAAGTTTTGTCTTTCTTCTAAGGGTGAAACTCACCTATGACACAGAATGGCTTCCTGGCGAACCGCAGTCGGCCCTGCCATCCTCGGTAACGGCAGCAGCATCCGGCTGACCAGATACGGATGATGAACTCCAACCCAAACACCACGATCATCACAAACTCCTGCAGGAAAACACAAAAAGCTGCTGATGGCAATCAGAGTGGTGGCGAATCCCAAACCAGACCGGACCGAAGTCGGAAGCAATCAGGAAAAATCAGGAAGCGTTATAGCTGGTTTGGATATTATTAAGTCTAGACCAATATTTGTGCACTTTGAAAATTATAAAATCATTGCGTAACATTAGCATTTTTTTTCCAACTTTGAAGAAAAAAAATGTTTCAGATGTCTGCAGTTGATTTAAATGTTCATGTTTAAGATCATCAATGATAGCAGCATTTTATTACATTACAAACATTGGATGTCAGGTCATGAGGCAACTAAAACAGAATTATTATAATGTTTATTATTATTATTATTATTATTGTTATTATTATTATTATTATTGTTATATTTATACACAGAATTTCTCTTCTAAACTCAATTTTAATTGAATGTCAAATTGAAATTGACTTGGTGAGTAACATATCCCTCCAAAAACTTTTTTAAAAGCTTTTGGAGGGATAAATATGTTTTCTACAAAGCTTATAGATTCCCACCTCCCAAAAACCCAGAGCTCCTCTGATTGGTCAGCTTCCTTCGTCTGATCAGGCTCCTCCCACAAATAAATTTGAGTTGCTTGAATTTGAAAAATGAGAAATATTCTTTGATAAATTTCCAAACAAGGGATTAAAAAGTTAGTTTTTAAAATGAACCATTGGTAACAAATTGTAACAAACGACACTTTTAAAAAAGCTTTTAAAATGTCTCAAAATGTTTAGCCTGGCCTGCCAGACTCCTCCTCTGTTTAATTCTGCACAGAGAAAGGCTCTGGGAACTCTCCTATTCAAATAACCCCGCCCCCTGAGAATTCTAACCGAGCCAATCAGCGCTGAGTAGCGTACGTCACACACCATAACGCCGAGTTTGTCATTAACATGGCGACTGAAGCAGAGTTCGCTGCGACTCTTCCCTCTGTTCTAAATGACTTCAATGTCTTTAAACCACAACAAGTAGAAGCGCTAAACGTCTTTCTTCTAAAGAAAGATGTTTGCACCGCTGCCAGACGCCTTTTTTTAAAACTACAGCTAAAAAACGACAGCATCGCGCGGTACAGTCAGCATTTCCGTCTTTTTTGTGATTGGTTATTTTTGAGCTGCCTAGTCCCGCCCCTCATGAACCTCTCTGCCTGTGAGTTACCAGACTCTTTCTCTGTGCAGAGTTAAACAGAGGACTAGTCTGGCAGGCCAGGCTACGAAATGTTTGCAAGAGTTATATTTTCTTCTCAGGTTTCGGGACCTTGCTCTCATGGTGCTGCGATTTTGGACAAGGTAAAAAACATGAGAAATGAAAGAGAAATTTGTGAAATTAATAATAATAATAATAATAATAATGCTTGAACTTATATAGCGCTTTTCTAGACACCCAAAGACGCTTTCACACACTCTCACATTCACACACTGCTAGTGATGGTAAGCTACTTGTAGCCACAGCCGCCCTGGGGAGGTCTGACAGAGGTGAGGCTGCCATTTGGCGCCGTCGGCCCCTTTGACCACCACTAGCACAGGCAAGTTGGGTGAAGTGTCTTGCCCAAGGACACAACAGCAGGATACCCCTGGCGGGAGCTGGAATCGAACCCATGACCCTCCGATCATGAGGCAACCCGCTCTACCACCTGACCTACTGCTGCCTCACAGGTAAATTAAGGTAAACATGGGCACAATCTGTTCATAAACCAACTGTTGCAGGTAAGATACTGACCGATCAGAGCTGCTTCCTTTCCTAAACCCTTTAAGACAAATTGAAATAAATTTTGGACGGTTTTTGTTTTGTCAAAAGGACGAACCAGCAGCCGAACACGCTTTGTTACAAAACCGCTGATGCTAACAGGTGTGAGAGTCTCTTTAAAGTGCTTCTGATGTTTTTCCTGTCCGTTTAGCACATTAGCGCCTGCATGTTTGTGTAAATTTGTCACATTGTTTGACTTTATTGATGTTTTCTTAATGAATGACTAGTATCCAAAGCTTTTTGTGTGTTGTTGACTGCGACAGGTCGCTCGGTAATGGACGGTCACTGCTTTAGCTTCCATTAGATGTAACACTGATGGAATTAGCATGGTGCACTTCGTGAAACGTTAGCTTCAGCAGCAGGGGCGATCGTGTGCAGGAAATTCTGCAGAGTACAAAAAATGACTATTTCTTTCTGTCTGAGGCTTTTCAATCCAATTCAAAGATACTTTATTAATCCCACAGTCACTGAGAGTCTTTTTCAAGATGATTTCAGCTCCTGTGCTCACTATTTTCACCCTGACTTTGCTTTTACCAATTCCGGCTTCCGCTTATCCCGGGATCCACTGATTACCTCTTTCTTATTCATTTTCTCTTTCCCTTTCCTTAATAATCACAACTTTTAAATTTTCTCATTTTTATATATATAAAAAAAAAAAATATATATATATATATATATATAAATCTTTAATGAATTAAAAAATGTTCTCATCTTGAGAGGCGCTATATAAAAGATTGTTGCTTCTTCTTCTTAAGGCAACTTTGAATTCATTTGGCATTTTGTGCCCTTACGTTTGTGTGTTTGAGGATAAACGAGCTACCGACGCCCACTTCACCCTTTTAACTCCCTGTTCTGGCTTCCAACTGCAGCCGGATCCGACTCTGCAACCACTTTGAAACTTCTTTATACACAAAGTTTTGCATAACTTTTGGTTTCTCTTTGCAAGTTATTTTAGAGAATCTTCTTTTTCATTTTGTTTTGTTTTTTTAACTAGCCTGGCACCACAAGGAAGGTGCCACAGGGTTCCTCATTAGGCCCCTTTCAATTAATCATTTCAACAATCTTGGTCTGATTGTGACAGATGCACACTTGCATGTTTGTGCTGATGACCCAGTTGTTTATAGCTGTGGTAACAATTTTTTTTACAAACCACTGTGTCCACGTAGAAAGCCTATTATATTATTTTGAAATACTTGACCCTTCCAGGGTTTCCCCCAGTTCTTTATAAGCCTGGCGGGCATCCAGACCATGCTTGGTCCCGCACCAGGCCAAGTGTCAATCCCCCAGTCACGGACACACGGTAGCAGAACGTCACATGACCCCCCACCCGACCCCACCCGCACTCCCTCAGATTATGGCTGGCAGCAGAACAAACCCTGCGCACTTCCCCGTTCTCACGGTTCGCCAGGTCTAGGGGAAACCCTGGCCTTCGATAAACGATAAACCTTTCTCCCACATTTCTAAATTATTGAACACCAAATTAGATTATGAAATTACCCAAAATACATTGTTCTGTAAGGAGACAATTTTATGGATCAGAGAAGTTTTACACAAGTCAATTTGTACAAAAATTTATGTTCCAGGTTAACGGAATATTTTTATGTTTCTTAAACATTTAGCTTTCTCCAGATTTTGATGAAAAATCATCTAAATGTAACACGTGGCTATTTGAAGACTCGCTCGTAAATATTATTCTGTTGGACCTCTTTCTCCCCGTCCTTGGGCTGCTCACATGGGCCCGTGCCCACAATGCCCATCGGATGATCTGACCTTGCGTTTAGGGTTAGATGGGTTAATGAATCCCCCTACTGAAGAGGAACTGAGAAGAAGGTTTGTCTCAGATCTTACCAGAATGAGCAGACAGTGAGAGGAGTAGTCCTGATGAGGAGGCATAGTGGAGAACACGGAGAGGACCAGGCAGCTGAAGACCAGGACAAACCTGAACAGAAAACACAGAATAAAGCGAGTCAAGCAGGAGAACACAAACCCGATTCTTCGTTTCTCTTTGTGACACAAACTCTTGAACTCGTTCTGGCACCAAGGAGCAACCTGGCAACACAATCACAGAACTTATTTCCTCCCTGCAGTGAACCATGAGCTCGACTATTACCCAATTTCCTGAGATATCAACATAATCATGCTTATTTGTCCAACATGATTTGCAAGAAACAAGCAGTGGAACTGCAGCTGCTGGAAAACAAGCAGCATCCAACCTTTTCCACACAGCAACCGTCACTCCGTCGCCAGGAAAATGGATCATAACGGCACCACTTCTTTATTTCCAGTAATTCATCGCCATATGAAATGGAAGCACAAACTTTAAAGTTTCAGAGGATTTTGATGCTAAATAGTGAGAGCACATCTGTGATTTATCATCTCAGAACTCCAGGCAGGCCTGCAGGGAAAAACCGACATGCTGAGTCTGTTTTCCTTCTGCTGCTGTTCAAAGAGGAGAAACCAGTTTGGGTTCATGTTCAGCTGAAGAGTGTCTCTGCATGCATGAGAGGAGAGTGCACCGGTTCTAAAAACATAGGTGAACAGGAATTCTGGATTGTTGTGTTTATTAGATTCTGCAAGAATTCAATGCAATTCAAGTTTATTTATAAAGCACCAAATCACGACAAGAGTCGTCTCAAGGCACTTCACATAATAAACATTCCAATTCAGGTCAGGTCATTAAGCCAATCAGAAATGTTTTTTCCGATATGAGGAACCCAGCAAAATGCATCAAGTCACTGACTAGTGTCAGAGACTTTACAGCAATCCTCATACTAAGCAAGCATTTAGCGACAGTGGAGAGGAAAACTCCCTTTTAACAGGAAGAATCCTCCAGAGAATCCTGGCTCAGTATAAGGCCTAGTCCACAAGTAGCCGGGTTTTAAAAAAAAACGAATATCCACCCCTCCAAAAACTTGCATCCACACCACCTCGTTAAAAACAAACTCTGTCCACACGTACCCGGATAAATACGTTGTTAAGGACATGCCAGACCTGTAGGCGGCAGTACTTCCCCGTTCTTAACCTCGTCCTTCGTCTGTGGTCTTCCGCAAGGAGCAGTAATTCCTCTTGCAAAAACAAACAAGCAAAAAGCGCTTGGACAATTGATAAAGCGAGCGCAGCTCTGAGGGCATCCATGCTGTCGGCTAGTGTAAACACAGGTCGCACACGTGATGTCAGCATTGTTTTGTCGCGGAAAGTGACGTTGCGGACCTTAAAACTCCGGTTTTGTCCGTCCACATGCAGACACCCAAAACGGAGAAAACGCAGATCTTCACTTTGGTCGGAGTTTTTAAAAAGATCCGTTTTCGTGTGAAAAAACTCCGTTTTCGTGTGGATGACAGGCCAACACGTAGAAAAATATCTACGTTTTGGCAGATCCCCGGCTACGTGTGGACAGGGCCTAAGCAGCCATCCACCACGACTCACTGGGGATGGAGAAGACAGAGCACACACACACACACACACACACACACACACACACACACACACACACACACACACACACACACACACACACACACACACACACACACACACACACACGAAGGCGAAGAGAACGAGAACGCAACCTTCAGTTTAAAACAACCAGTTTATCTCAGCATGAAGGATGAACGTATCGGTCAGATCAAATAAAAACAACAAACCTTTTCTTAGGTATTTTAACGTCTTTTAGTTTGTTAAGTACATAAAAAACGTGTCTGGATCTACATAAAGGGTGTTAACACCAGATAAGACAATGTATTTATCTACTCATCAACTTAATGTGTACATCTACATCTGCTTGTCATCTAGAATCTTCTGGTGCTGATCTGTAACTGGCAGCAGCCATGACACTCGTGGGACGGGAGTAAGAAAGTGATTTTATTGCACGAAAATGGGACTGCAGTTACATCATTTGACCACAAGATGCAATTCTTACCTATTGCACCTTGAAATTTGTATAAAACAGGGCAGGATGTGTTGCTTTTTAAGAAACCCTTACCTAACCCCAACCCTTTCATCAAACCTTTTTGGTATTCTTTTCCTT